>NC_142130.1:36619067-36922097 GCF_024610735.1 Ursus americanus | reverse complement strand
TGGCTCAGGTCATGATCTCAGGGTGATGAGATCAAGCCTCACATCAGGCTCTGCACTGAGCATGGAGTCTGCCTAAGATTCTCTCTCTCCCTCTCCCCACCCCTCCCTAAAAATAAAAAAAATAAAATAAATTCTAACAGAGAAAGAGAAAGCTTGTCCATTAATCTAAAGAATCATTGCCTCAATAAAAATGTAAAATGCTCCTGAGTCAGTTGCTTACTGATGGATCAATTATCTTGAGAGAAGAGGGTAGGTAATACTGTCTTTTTTGACTACATGGGCATGAAAGGGAAGAATTGTTACAAAAGTAGATGACAATTCCAGGTGTCTGATATAATTGTAATTTTCTAGTTTTTTTTCCTCTGTCTTTACCACAAGTATATACACTCCTTGATGGTAGTGACTGTGTCTTATTCATTTTGGGATCTCCTGTTCTCACTTCAGTGCTCAGAACAGAAGGTATTCAATAAGTAACTGATGAATGAATGAATGAATCCATAGACGAATGAATCAAGTCATCTATCTATTCACAAAGAAATATAAGTGGCAATATCAGTATTTCAAAGCAAATTATTCATTTAGTTCTTCCAAAAATATGAATAATAACATAGTTTATGTATAATTCCAGTCTATACTAATGAAACATTAAAGTAGTAAAGTCCCTTAATTTATGTAAATTAGTTCGAAAGATAAATAATATTAATAAGTAAAAAGAAATATATATAATACATTATGTATATTCATTCAGATATGGAGATATATATATGTATATAGATGATAATACATGAAAATGAAAATCAAGGTTATCATTAGTGTGACTTAGGCTTAGCCGTAGCAAGTAAATCTTGAATCTGATTTTCACTGAATTATGGCAATGAATTGATGGAGAGATGTTAAGAGCCACCCAGGCAAAGGGAAAATTATTAAAAAGTGAGCAAAAATAAGAATTACCAAGAGTGGGAAGGAAAATGGTAAGACTATCAATTTGACTTACACCAAGCAGAGAATACGAAGAAATGAGGAAATTTTAATACATACACTATCTACCTATCCATTTATATTTGAGTCAATAGGCAATTAGAAGAAATTGGCTCTTAAGAGAATTACAAGATGAAAAGCTTTTTGTTTGTTTGTTTGTTTATGTGTTTGTTTGTCTGTTTGTTTTAACACTGTGCCAGGAAGAATTGAAGACCAGAGGAGAAAGTCCAGCCAGGAAGATATTGTGATGATATAAAGGTGAAACGATTAGGGTCTGTACAAGGATGACTATGGGCTCAGATAGGAAAAGAGAAATGAAAGACATTTAGTAAAACAAACCATAGAACTTTGTACCAGGATGCACATATGGGACAGAGAAAAGTGGAAAAAAAAAAAATTAATTTGAGGTTGTGAGTAAGGCGAGATTGAGGATACATGTGTCATTAATGATAAAGGAGAATTTAGGAAGGTATAATATTTTGAAGGCGACCTGTTAAGTTTTAGTGTCATTAAAATAGCTACTGCTAGAAGTAGCTGGAAATTTAGGACCAGTAAGGAGAAATTAGGGCTGATTGCTAAATCTTCCTTCCTCTCAGCCTGATTGCTTCTCTACTCTAGGAATGATTTTCTGTTTGTTTGTTTTATGTTTTGACTTTGGACTAAATTGTAGACTGACCTCTACCTTTACAGGAAGACTATATGAGCCTCTGAACCAGGGCAATTCTTTTATTTTTTCATTTATCCAAGTGATATGAACTGTGTACTTTCTCTGTGTTAGGAATAATGCTGAGTGCAGTAAACACAAAAATGAAAAGACGGCCTCTTAGTACTTGTCCAAACAAATAGTTATAAAAAATATAATTACCAGTGAAACCTAGTGAAACCTTACTTTTACCCTTGCTTGAGGGTAAAATTCCGGGTACAAAATTCATTATGAAACCATGTCTCTAACTCTGTCCCCAACCTGGTTAGCAGAAAATGCAGCCTTTTCACAATCCTCCAGAATAGTTCAGGATCCCTTAGAAGGGTCACATGTTTTCTCTTAGCTACCACATGGCATCTCTTTTACATACTAGGATGTGTGGAAAATTCTGGATCTAAATCTACTTCAGTATTTCTAGAATATAAAGTATGGAGTGAAGCCTAGTAGGATATAAAGCTGAATAAGCAAGGAGAAGTCAAATATTCATACTGGATCTCTCTGACCTCTGTAAGATTTCCTCATAATTTGCTTTTATGAAATGGGACCTAGTCTTCATAGGAATATTCCACAGAACTGCTCTTTGTTCAGAGGAACAAAGAAAAGCAAACAGATATCTTTGTTCTGCATACTTGGAAATCTTTTGATGTGAGTTGGGCTGGGTTTTTTTTGATGAAATGTTGCCATTTGCCTTTTTTGGACTCTCCATCTTTCTGTTTCTCATCTTTTTTGTCTGGTAACAGAGTCTGTCACCAGTTTATCTCTGGTTCTTCATGGCTATGTAATCTTCTCCCAGTCCTCTATCTTTAGGCCTGAACACTGCCTTTGGAACTTTCTCCTGAGAGGGTCCTTAGAGCTGCTTGACCTTTTTTTTTTTATTTTTTATTTTTTTTTATTTTTTATTTTTATTTTTATTTTTTTTAAAAGATTTTATTTATTTATTTGACAGAGATAGACAGCCAGCGAGAGAGGGAACACAAGCAGGGGGAGTGGGAGAGGAAGAAGCAGGCTCCCAGGAGAGGAGCCTGATGTGGGGCTCGATCCCGTAACGCCGGGATCACGCCCTGAGCCGAAGGCAGACGCTTAACCGCTGTGCCACCCAGGCGCCCCTGACCTTTTTTTTTTTTTAAACTTGTGCCTGCTTTGCTGGCCAAGGAAAGGAATCTGTTCTCTCACCAAGAGGTGCCATCCTGCCCTCTGCAAGTGTTGGCTCCCAATTTCAGGTTTTCCCAAGTCTACCTTTGTTCCAAACTGCAATTTATTATCTGCCTCCAGGTCCTCAGATTAGCCCCTTTCTCCTGTCTTCTTTTTATGTAGTCAATAATGCTCTTTTGGATTCTTCGAGGGATGTGCTAGACTAGTGCTTTTCATGCTTGAAATTACATAGGAATCACCTGGGGGTCATGTTAAAACACAAATTTTAATTTAATAGGTCTGGGGATTGAGATTTTGAATTGTTAACAGTATCCTAGGTGAAGCCACTGCTGCTGGTCCATGGATCACACTCTAAGTAGCAAGGTTTTGAAGACTTTCTTCTTGGAGGTCTATCCTAGCTCTGGTCTAAGTAAGCTAACTCATTTGTGGTCCACAGGCACTACTGGTTTCAGGGTGTTCTTTCTGTTTTGGCAAAAGAGTTTTTTTCCTACTACGTTTATAGCAAAAATTATAAACATAAGGAAGTTACAGAGACTTAAGCTCTTAAAATTCTGGTCCCTGTATTGGAACTGTAGCTCTCTTCCTCTGAGATGGTAAAATGAATGCCTAAAATCCCTTCCCTCTGTTATCAAAGTCCTACTTTATTCTGGATGCTTCATGCCAATTATCTTTGGTTTCTCCCTGTTTGGTTTTGTGATCTCCCTCCTTGGTTGCTCTCCAATATCTGACCCACCTTCTCATGACACTGGTCCCTTTCCTGCTCCAACCTGTCCAGCTCACCATTTTGCTTCCTCCAAAGAGGCAAAGAACTAGGAAAATCCTGTTGGTTTGACAGCAATCTTTTAGGTGTTTTAGAATGCTGACCTTGACAGTCTTACTCACTTTGTTCCCTTTGACTGCAGCTCTGGTTCCCGACAAGTACTTTGAACCTCAGCTATGTTAGCACTATGACTTTGTCAACTGCCTGGATGTGCCATTGAACTGATTATTTTCTGCCACTTAATTTGGTATCTTTGTTTCTATCCCCATTTTTTGGTTCTAGTTCACAGACCTGCTGCCAAACAACAAGTATTTAACATAGAGTAATTAGGGCCAACTCTCACATTTGTTCATGACTGACTATTAACAAACTGTCTTTGCTACCTTTAAAGAATGTTGGAAAATCCAAATTTCATATTATCGATTCAAAATAAATTGAGAGGGAATGTGCATTTCTTTAAAGGTTGACCCACTAATCCTCAACTGCACTGGCTCCTTTGCATTTGTCGTTCCCTTTTAACACTTCCCCCCGCACTGCTCCTTACAAGGCTCATTCCTTCTTATCATTTATGTCTTAGCTTAAACATCAACTTTTAGGGACCCTGAAGTCCTCTCTAAGAAGTTTCTACCTTCTTGTTTCATCATGCTTACTTTATTCTGTTTATCTTCTTCATAGCCTAATCACAAGTTGAGCTTATATATTTACTCAACGCTTATTTATTTTTTTAAAATCTATTTGCTAGGGTATAAATTCTATAGGACAGAGGAACTGAGTCTGGTTAGCCAAATATTAAATCACCAACATACTGATTTAAATAAATATATAAATCAGCGTGTTATATCGTAGGTATGCAATACATACTTGGTGAATAGATGCTTAAATTGGATCTAACCTTGGTAGAAGACAAATATGCCCGAATTAACTCAACCATAAGAGTGCCTTAAGAGACTCTCAGTGATGATGGAGGTCCAAAATTCTGAGTTGAAATAGGCTGAATGGGAAGGCTATAGAGTTATGTGGAGTTCTCTAGAAACCACAGATAGATTTTAAGACTAAGCAATCAAGCACAGTTGGTCTCTTGACCTAGTTTTTACTGAAATCCCTCCTGAGACCATCAAACATGATCAATTACTGGATTAACAGACAAAGGATTAATGGTGCCTCCTCCTTCAAATGGTTTGAAAAGCTGATATAAGACATTTATATTCTCTTAGTCTGTCCCTTGAAAGATTATTCTTTTTTCTCTGCCCTTAAATTATTTGCTGTAGTTGCTATATATGACTGAAAAGGTTATCTCCTATTGATTTTTAAGGTTTTTTTTTTTTCAGTACATTTAAAGAAACAGATGTGAGGTCTCTAGGTGAATCAAGAAGTGAATGGAGAGAAGTACAGCATGGTATGATTAGGGAATGGAACTGTGCATAATTTTAGAAAAGTTAAGTATATGGTTAGAGCTGAAAACAGCACCAAAAAAAAAAAAAATTAAACTACTTTTCAGTTACGGTTGCGAAAAAGGAAATCAGTAGTGAAAGTTTATAGGTAACATTTTCAGTCTCTGTTCTCAGAAGACAACTCTATTAGGATTAGACTATTCAACTTTATTAAACCCAGGAAAGGCAAATAAGCTCCATGTGAAACAATAACACATATATGAATGGGGGTAAACGTGACTATAAGAGGGGAGGAAGAAGAATGTCATTTTTTTGTGTGTGTGCACAGAAAAAAAAGAAAAAAGTGCTTTTCCTGGAGTGTGAAACCATTACAACTCCAAAAGTGCTTCTTGAACTAAAGCCAAGTATGTGCATACCATATGACTCAGCAATTCCATTTACAGAATATACCCAATAGAAAAGCATACATATATTCACTAAAAAGCATGTACTGGAATGTATATAGAAGCACTATTTATAGTAGCCCACAAACTGGAAACTACCCAAATATCCAACAAAAAAATAGAATGGAAAAATAAACAAATATTTTCCTGCCATGGAGAATTAAGATTTAAAACGGAACATGGCAATATAAGACTTCACAAATGTAATAATGAGCAAAAGAAAATGGACACCAAGAGTATATATGATATGATTCAAATGATATAAAATACAAATACAGGCAAATCTATGCTGTTAGAAATCAGGATAGCAGTCATGCTTGAAGAGAGAAGTAGGGACTCGAAGGGAGCGTTCTCTAGAACGCTGCTAATATTCTGTTTCTTGATCTGGGTATTGGTTAGATGGCTGTATTCAATTTGTGAAAATTCATCAAGCTATGTGCTTATGATATTTGCATTGTTCTATATATTATATATTAATTTTTAAAAAGATAGTTCTTTTTGGAGACTAAGAATGCTCTATTTTCCCAACTATCAAATAGTTACTCTCTTTTCCTTCTGCTTTCATCCTTTTTGGTTGTTATCTTGAAATTTTAAAAGAGGAACAAGAAACAGTGATTTAAATGGCTAAATGTGAATGAAAAGAGTAAGAATCAAAGAAAGTGGTTTTTTTTTTTTTAAGGAAAGAAAGCAAGAAAGGTAAAGAGAAGAAAGAAAAGAAAAGAAAAGAAAAAAGAAATCCCATCACCTAGTGTCATCTCTTATCACTCCCTTCTGGTGCCTGAACTACTAGGCTTTTTCATTCAGACAGCCTGCCTTTTTTCCTCTGCTTATCCACACAGTTCCACAGAGGAGCCAGATTCTACGTAGTCTGGGGGCTTTGTCAGAAAGCCATGGCTGAATGCATAAAAGAAAAAGAAAAGAAGGATAAAAAGAAGAAAAGGGAATCACCATCTTCAGTGAGACTCATTATCTGCATACTGCTTTGAAATTTTTACTTATTTTCTTGTCATTTTACAGTTCAATAGCCACTTTGGGGGAATACACTCAATAAAAAACATTAGATTGTAGTTTTCAACTCAAATACATTTAAACTAGATACAAGTTCTCCACTTATTCCTTAACATAAGCAATAACACTAAACTTACTTGTTCTTCCAATACCATGACCAGATTTTGTCTTTTCTCTCTTCAAACAGTATTTATGTAAGTGAATTGTTTTCATTCTCAAAAATTTCAATGGCCTACAGGAGATAAAACTAAAAATTACTTTCTGATAAGACTCTTTTTAGAGATTGAAAAAACTGACCTGGCTGGGGCTGGTGAGTTAAGCCACAGACAAAAAATAGAGTCCAGTAGTTTGATTCCAGAGATCACTGATGTATAGGATGAGATGTATAGGTTGACTTGTAATGGCTATTAACTATTCCTGGAGTGTCTACCTATAACTTCTAAGTGAAAAAGCCCAACTGGCTCTTTTGTCTACAGAATACCAAACCTTCAGAAACATCTGGATGATCCATTTTCCATCCAGAAATGAAGCATTAACATAAACACTGTTACTATTTTCCAATTAGCTGATAAACTCTCAGAAATCTAAAGAAACACTATGGCCATAGTCCTAGGTAGAAAAACTCCAACAATCACCAGGCGCCAATTCCTCATTTTATAGATGAGGAGACAGAGGTGAAATAATTCATTTAAGGTTATGCAGTGAGTTGGTAACTAGAGCCCAGGCCAATCCATCTGGGTATCCCTGGGCAATATGTGATGCAAGTTATCACATTATTTTTAAGTATCTAGTTTCAGCTCAGTTTCAGGACACAGAAGAGGATTAACTATTTTCAGTTTTAAAATTCTAGGTATAATTATCATAGAACTGTGAGTACAGATTGTAGAATAAATGGTCCCCAAAAGGTGCTTCTTTAAAAAAACGTGTTCCTACAAGGATATTTTCTCTGTCTTTCATCTTTTTTTCCATAATCTTTTCCCTATTTCCCAATATCACTTAGTCTTTCATTACCCATTTTTCTTTATTCATTCTTTCCATTTCTGGGTTCACTTGAAAGATGATTTAAAAATAATTACATTGGTGAAAATGTTTGCCTAATTATAAGAATACTGAAGTAAAGGGGAGCCTGGGTGGCTCAGGCAGTTAGGTATCTGCCTTCAGCTTGGGTCATGATCCTGGGGTCCTGAGATCGAGCCCCATGATGGGCTCTCTGCTCAGCGGGGAGCCTGCCTCTTCCTTTCCCTCTGCCTGTTGCTCCCCCTGCTTGTGCTCTCTCTCTCTTTGCCAAATAAATAAATAGATCTTAAAAAAATTAAAAAAAGAATAATATTGAAGTAGGAATAAAATTCTGTCTTATATTAAATTTTATCCAAATTCTCTTTCCTTTTGAAAAATATTCAGAGCATCATCCTAAATTTTTAAAAATAAATTATTTTCTCCTTAATCTTGAACAATTGTGGAAATTTAAAGACTATTTGGTAGTAAATAAACGTTTCATTACATAAGTAAATTTTTTTACAAAGTTTTTAAAATAAGAAAGCATTAATTTTTCTCCTTTGGAAAAAATGTTTCAGAGTTGTCTTAAATACTAGAATATCATGACACGAGGCTATCATGACATGAGACTATCATGACATGAGGCTATCATGTTTTGCAGTTTACAAAGTATTTTAACACAAATTAAATTTTCTTAATCCTTATGAAGTATGAGAAGTAAGTGAAGAAACATTATTATTCCCATTTTACAGATGAGAAAACTGAGACTAAGAGAAGTGAAGAAACTTCTGCACAGTCATAACAATTTAGTGGCAAGAAATGACTTAAAACTAGAATTTTGGTCTGTTAAGTTCTGTTTTTTTAAATGCTATGTGAGGGCTGCCACCTTTCTCCCTTGCTGCCCACCCCCCAACATCAACTGTCCTCCCCAGTCCACATGGTACTTCTAAGGTAGACTCTTTCAGAGAATATACTCAGGAAGACATGTTGAATTAAGAATTCTGGCTGTACAAGCCTCCACCCTCCTACCCAAGTAAAAATTCTGGCAAAGCCATCTGTTTAGTCAAGCATGTGCCTGATGGCTGTGGGAGGATCGACAACTGTACCACCATGGATTCAGGCCCTAGAGAGTAAATATTGAAACATGTGTTTGTTTCTGTACATGTGCCTAAGGGCTCCGTGATGGGCACATTTTAAAGATCTAAATAATAATAGTGATGGTGTTGCTGCCAGCCCTATTCCTATTGCAGTACCTGAGCTTCACTGGAAGGAGAGATGTGGCCGTTTTGCTGATTACACTTTCCCTTTCCCATTCACGCAGTATCTCTAAACAAACCCCTGCTGTCCCCATATCTGCCTTGGTTCTTTCCTTCCTACTCTCCCAGCCATGTTTTCTCTTTTGAAGGGCTCACTGTATATTCCCATGGATTCTTGACAATTGATTTCTTCCAAGAAGATACCTAAGTTCCCTTTCCCCTCCTCTATATAATGGGCTACCTCACACCACATGTCAGTAAGAAGCAAGTAACACAGTCATGAAGGATTTCTTCAGCAGGGTATGTACCAGGTGAATATACAAAACACATAGAAAGCTATACCAGCTCTCAAGTACCATCACAACTGGTTTGGAAAGTAAAGGATGCGATCACCTAAGAAAAGCAATCTTTAAATAGGCGCCCAATATTATACGTGATGGTACATACAGCATGATCAAGGAAATTCTGAGTAAGGGAATCAGGGATAGCTTTTAGAAAGAAGAGAAACAGTGTCAAGTGATGATTTAGGTGGGTTAGACCCAATTAACTCTATCAGCATTTATTCCCAAAACCCCCAAATAAATATACCATCCAACTTTAAAAAAAAAAATGGGTTTTCCATCCATCTCAGCTTAGGATAAGACTGCTACCACTCCCCTTAGATCAGATTGCCACATAAACCAAGTTCCCCATATTTAGAAGTTCTGGAGATACGCTGAGAAGATGTGAGTTTCAAAGGAATGATGCACATAGAATTTTAGAAAACAGCTTTGGAGAAAATGTTTCCAGTTGGAGATAGAAATTTGTACACAGCCAATAGCAAGTATAGAGAAAGGAGATGTGGCTAAAGCAAAAGAAAAGCCATGTCAGGTTGCAGAGAGAAAAAAATCGGAGACTGGAAAAGAAGGGAATAATGGAAGTTCCTAAAGATCAGACTAATGATAACAATGTATCAAGCCTCAGTTATATACTGGGCTCTGTTAGGTACCATAGTCACTATCTTATTTTAGTTTCACAACAATCCTATGAGAAACTTATGAATCCTGTTTTACTTGATACTGAATCTGCATTTCATGCTTTTTCCCCTTTTCATAATTTGAATAACAAATAGTTTAGGTTGGGCGGCAAGTTCTGGAGTTTCCCAGGTGTAATCTAAAGTCAGTCCCCATACACTGAGAGCAGGGAGAGACTAAAGAAAGAGGCAGTCCACTCCTGATTGGTTGGTGGCAGATTTAATAAGCAAGAGAACTTACAGATGAGGCTTATCTTGGGTAGCCACAAGACCAGTAGATCTCTGCACCCGTCTGCCAGAATCTTAGAAGTTTCTAATAGAGGCCTGAATTGGGTTCAGTCATGCATGCTATCCAGATGGTCTCAACACTACATTCCTGTCTCAAGGCTATGTCCTCGGAGCAGCTTCTAGTTGCAGGAAAGGCAAGCAGAATGCACATTCCAAGGACAGAGAAGGGGGTGAGGCACCTCTGATTACCCAGGTCCAGCTTACAGGTCAGTTGGTGGTCATGTCCTCTTAATGACCTCCCCCAACAGTTCAGATCCACTATGCAAGGAAGTTTGGAATCTTTATAGGTTTTGTTTTTCAACTTGATTTTATTTTTGTCAGAGTAATATAAACAAATAGTTTAAAAACTTAAATATGAGATGTGAAATTGTTAAAATTTAGCAATTTCTTGCCAACTTCTCCCTCCCCATCTCTAGAGGAGGCTCCTCAGAGGCAACCATGTCCATTTCTTTTAGCTTTTTTCATTCTACTCCATTTTATGTATTTCACAATTATATTCACAGACTGCTATTTATTATTTTATCATTCTTAAACATTATTGATATCTTGTCTTCATAGATGAGGATTTATCTTTTATAAACGATATACATATATATTTTAAACATCTCACAATACTATTTCCATATGGTCAAATGCAGCAAGTAACCTATCAGTTAATCAATAAATTTATTATTTATTTATTTATTTATTTATTTATTTATTTATTTATTTATTTATTATTGTCTTTGAGAAACTCTCTCTGCCCTTGTCTCCTGCACTCATCTGGACCAGTTGCCCTACTGTCATCCTTCACTGTTCTCCTGTATTGGGGTTCATTTTTCCTGAATTCTGTATCTTCTTACTTCTAATTTACTCTATTGTTCTTAGTGGGGCATATTCCCGCATAAGCATCCTAAGGGTACCTGGAAGGTCTAGTTTTGAATCTTTGAATGCCTAAAAATATCTTTAGTCTATTCTCATAATTGATGATAATTTGACTTAGTAAAGAATTTAACACTAAAATTTCCCTTAGAGTTTTGAAGGTTAGTTTTTAGCAGATTCCACTGTTGATATTAAAAAGTCTAATGATTTCCAATCCTTTGTGATTCATTTTTTTCAGATTTTTAAAAAATCTCTTATGTTATTATTTTCTGTGAGTCTTGGTGCCTGGGTCTTTTTCTTATCCTTTCTCTTTGATTGTCCATCTGGTCATTTATTCTATATTTTACAGTTTTCCACATCTTTGTCTTCCGAGCCTTCTACTGTACTTTAATTTTTATCACATTTTTATTTATAAAAAGTTCTCTCTTAGCCTCTAGTTGTTCTTTCCTCCCCATTTTTATACTCATAATATGCAATAGCTTCTCTTTTTTCCCCACAAATATTAAGTTATGAGTATTTTGTTTTTGGAAAATTTTTTTCTCCCTGTATTTTCAGTTTCTTCTATGCTTTTTCTATTCTGTTTGTTTTGCTCTGTTTTTCATATTGAAGGTTTTCTTCAAATGTCTGGTAGTCCTTGCCTGACCATTCATATGTAATAATGAAGAACTATAAAACTGGAATCTCTGTGTGTGGGGGCAGTGTAGGGTGATGGAAGAGCAAGATCGTTTTTTCATTGAGGACCCCCAAATGCCAGTATTGGGTAGTTATGTTTTCTCTGAAGTCATTCAATTTCTACAAAGAAAAAATTTCCAATTTTGGGGTCCAATGCCCTGGCTTTTGTAAAGATAGTTTATAGGAGGAAACAGACTGAAAGGGAGCAGTCTTCCTATTCAACATGCAAACTTTGATTTATTCACCTCCTTTCCATTCCAAGACTCACTCTTCCTCTAGTAATCCTAGCATCCTCAAATTCAGAGTCTCTCCCTGATCCATTTTCCAACAAATAAGTTTCTAGTCTTATGCAATGATAAAGAAGGAGACCTGGGAGCTATAACCATTTGGCATATTAATTTCAATCAGTCCCTTTTTGTCAGCTTTGTTCTTTGCATCTGCCCCCAGGGACTCCCATTCAAGTTCTGAGCCTTTGAGAGGTTCCATAGAAGAGGTCACCAACTTTTCATTGGTATCCCACTCTATAAGCATTTTTGTTATTTCTTTCTTTCTTTCTTCTTTTTTTTTTTTTTTTAAAGATTTTATTTATTTATTCGACAGAGATAGAGACAGCCAGCGAGAGAGGGAACACAAGTAGGGGGAGTGGGAGAGGAAGAAGCAGGCTCATAGCAGAAGAGCCTGATGTGGGGCTCGATCCCAGATCGCCGGGATCACGCCCTGAGCTGAAGGCAGACGCTTAACCGCTGTGCCACCCAGGCGCCCCTATTTCTTTCTTTCTTCTAAGACAACTATTATTCCTTCATAAACCAAATTTCTTTTCTTGTTCTTTTTGACTGAGTTAAAAAAATAACAAAATTACTTTATCTTCATTCTGGTGGTGTTCCTGAGATATATGGATGCCTAATCTGCCATATTTACTTGTCACAGGTTTGGTTCCTTGGAAGCAGTTGCTGAGATATTTTTGGGGTTTAAGGTTAGAGATCAATACTAGTGAAAAGAAAGAGGATGAAGCAAGTTTGAGTAGAAAGAAAAGCAAACTGTGATGTAGATTAGGTCTGATAAAGTCTCAGCCAACTCAGCAAGGAGCTTGTAGGGGTAATTCTAGCCAAAATTGTCCTTCATTTAGGAGAAATGGCTAAGCCCTAGGGCACCTGGGTGGCTCAGTTGGTTAAGCGTCTGCCTTCGACTCAGGTCATGATCCCAGGGTTCTGGGGTCAAACCCAGAGTCAGGCTCCCTGCTCAGCTGGGAGCCTACTTCTCCCTCTCCCTCTATTCCTCCCCTGCTTGTGCTCTCCTTCTCTCTCTCTTTCTCTCAAATAAATAAATAAAATCTTAAAAAAAAAAAAAAAGAAAAAGAAATGGCTAAGCCTTTATACTCTTGTTGACTGCCCTGGGAATGTTGTAATCTTGGCCAAGGCAGCTCTCTGAAGCTAAGGCCAACCCTGAGGGAGCTGACAGTTGTAGGATATCTGCTGATTATGCTCTCACAACTAGGCAGCAGGGCAGGTCCTTCCATGAAGGGGGGATTTGGCAGCCTATCTCTATGTCTACTGCAAATAGGGAGCCCTACATAGATTTTCTTTTAAAATATCTTTATTGACATATAATCCACACACCAAACACTTCACCCATTTAAAGTATCCAAGCCAATGACTTTTAGTATATTCACAGAGTTGCATATCCATCACCATAATTTTCATTACCCCAAAAAGAAACTCTGTTCCTCTTAGCCATCACCCCTCAATCCTCTTATCATCCCCATCCCTAGGCAACCACTGATCTACTTTCTATTTCTATATATCTGCCTATTCTGGACATTTCATATAAATTGAATCATACAGTATGAGTCCTTTGTGACTGGATTCTTTCATTTAGCAGAACATTTTCAAGATTTCATCAGTGTTGTAGCATATGTCAGTTCTTCAGTTTCTTTTATTGCTGAAAAATATTCCATTGTAAGGATATTATTTATCCATTTATCAGTTGATGGACATTCAGACAATTTTCAGTTTTTGGCTATCATGAATAATGCTGCTATAAATATTCATATATAAGTTTTTGAGTGAACACATGTTTTCATTTCCCGTAGGAGTGGAATTGCTGGGTCTCTAATTTTTACTGTTTGAGAACCTACCAAAATTTTTCCAAAGTGCACCATTTTCTATTCCTACCAGCAGTTCATGAGGGTTCCAACTTCTCCATATAATCAATATTTGCTATTGTCTTCTTCTTTTTCGAAACTATACTCATTCCATTGGTGTGAAGTAGTATCTCTGTGGTTTTGTTTGACATTTCCTTTATAGCTAATAATGTTAATCATCTTTCAATGTGCTTATTGGTCATTTGTATAACTCTTTAGAGAAATGTATATCCTAATTTTTTGCCCATTTTAAAATGATATCATTTGTCCCTTTATTATTGAGTTGTAATAGTTCTTTGTAGACTCTAGATAAAGTCTTTTATCAAATGTATGATTTGAAAATATTTTCTCCCATTCTGTAGGTTGTCTTTTCACTTCCTTCGTGATGTCCACTGAAGCACAAAGTTTTAAAATTTTGATGATATCCACTTTAATCTATTTTTTCTTTTGTTGTTCATACTTTTGGTGTCATATCTAAGAAACTATTCTATTATCCATGATCATGAAGATTTACACCTATGTTTTCTTCTAAGAGATTTATAGTTTTAGCTTTTACATGTCAGTCTTTTTTTATAATAATTTTTTATTATGTTATGTTAATCACCATTCACTATATCCTTAGTTTTTGTTGTAATGTTCCATGATTCATTATTTGCATATAACACCCAGTACACCATGCAATGTGTGCCCTCTTTAATACCCATTACTGGCCTATCCCAGGCCCCCACCCCCTTCCCCTATGAAGCCCTCAGTTTGTTTCCCAGGGTCCATAGTCTCTCATGGTTCATTCCCCCTTGTGTTTACCCCCCCTTCATTCTTCCCTTCCTTCTCCTACCAATCTTCCTACTATTTCTTATGTTCCATAAATGAGTGAAACCATATGATTATTGTCTTTCTCTGCTTGACTTATTTCCTTAGCATAATATCCTCTAGTCCCACCCATGTTGATGCAAATGTTGCGTAATTATTCTTTCTGATGGCTGGGTAATATTCCATTGTATATATGGACCACATCTTCTTAATTCAGTCATCTGTTGAAGGGCATCTTGGCTCCTTCCACAATTTAGCTTTTGTGGACAATGCTGCTATGAACATTGGGGTGCATATGGCCCTTCTCTTCACTACATCTATATCTTTGGGGTAAATACCCAGTAGGACAGTTGCTGGATCATAGGGTACCTCTATTTTTAATGTTTTAAGGGACCTCCACACAGTTTTCCAAAGTGGCTGTACCAACTTGCATTCCCACCAACAGTGGAAGAGGGATCCCCTTTCTCCAGTTCCTTTCCAACATTTGTTGTTTCCTGCCTTGTCCATTTTTGCCATTCTAATTGGCATAAGGTGGTATCTCAATGTGGTTTTGATTTGAATTTCCCTGATGACTAATGATTTTGAACATGTTTTCATTTGTCTGTTAGCCATTTGTATGTCTTCATTGGAAAAGAGTCTGTTCATATCTTCTGCCCATTTTTTGATTTGATCATTTGTTTCTCGTGTATCGAGTTTGAGAAGTTCTTTGTAGATCTTGGATACTAATCTTTTATCTGTAGTGTCATTTGCAAATATCTTCTCCCATTCCGTGGGCTGCCTCTTAGTTTTTTGACTGTTTCCTTGGCTGTGCAGAAGATTTTTATCTTGATGAAGTCCCAAAAGTTCATTTTTTCTTTTGTTTCTCTTGCCTTTGGAGATGTGTCATGAAAAAAGTTGCTGTGGCCGATGTCAAAGAGGTTGCTGCCTTTGTTCTCCTCTAGGATTTTGATGGATTCCTGTCTCATATCGAGGCGTTTCATCTATTTGGAGTATATCTTTGTGTATGGTGTGAGAGAGTGGTCAAGTTTCATTCTTTTGCATATAGCTGTCCAATTTTCCCAGCACCATTTATTGAAGAGACTGTCTTTTTTCCACTGGATGTTTTTTCCTGCTTTGTCAAAGATTAGTTGCCCAAAGAGCCGAGGGTCCATTTCTGGGTTCCCTATTCTGTTCCATTGGTCTATGTGTCTGTATTTGTGCCAGTACCATGCTATCTTTGTGATCACAGCTTTGTAGTACAGCTCGAAATCCGGCATTGTGATGCCCCCAGCTTTGTTTTTCCTTTTCAACATTTCCTTTGCGATTCAGGGCCTTTTCTGGTTCCACACAAATTTAAGGGCTGTTTGTTCCAGTTCTTTGAAAAGTGTCATTGGTATTTTGATCGGAATGGCATTGAAAGTGTAGATTGCTCTGGGTAGCATAGACATTTTACTTATGTTAATTCTTCCGATCCATGAGCATGGAATATTTTTCCATCTTTTTGTGTCTTCTTCAATGTCTTTCAAGAGTGATTTGTAGTTTCTAGAATATAGATCCTTTACCTCTCTGGTTAAGTCAATTCTGAGATAACGTATGATTTTTGGTGCTACTGTAAATGGAATGGATTCCCTAATTTCTCTTTCTTCAATCACATTGTGCATGTATAGAAGTGCAACTGATTTCTGAGCATTGATTTTGTATCCCGCCACATTACTGAATTACTCTATAAGTTCTAGTAATTTGGGGGTGGAGTCTTTTGGGTTTTCCATATAGAGTATCGTGTCATTTGTGAAGAGAGACATTTTGACTTCTTTGCCAATTTGGATACATTTTATCCCTTTTTGTTTTCTGATTGCTGTTGCAAGGACTTCTAGTACTATGTTGAATAATAATGGCGAGAGTGGGCATCCTTGTCGTGTTCCTGATTTTAAGGGAAAGGCTTTCAGCTTTTCCCCATTGAGAATGATATTTGCTGTAGGCTTTTCATAGATGGTTTTTATGAAATTGAGGAATGTACCCTCTGTCCCTACACTCTGAAGGGTTTTAATCAGGAAAGGATGCTGTATTTTGTCAAATGCTTTTTCTGCATCAATTGAGAGGATCATATGGTTCTTGACTCTTTTCTTGTTGATATGACTTATCACACTGATCGATTTGCGAATGTTGAACCACCCTTGCATCCCAGGGATAAATCCCACTTGGTCATGATGGATAATCCTTTTAATGTACTGTTGGATTCTATTAGCTAGGATCTTGTTGAGAATTTTGGCATCCATATTCATCAGGGATATCGGTCTGTAATTCTCCTTTTTGATGGGGTCTTTGCCTGGTTTGGGGATCAAGGTAATACTGGCCTCATAGAATGAGTTTGGTAGTTTTCCTTCTGTTTCTATTTTTTGAAACAGCTTCAGGAGAATAGGTATTATTTCTTCTTTGAATGTTTGGTAGAATTCCCTGGAGAATCTGTCAGGCCCTGGACTCTTGTTTTTGGGGAGGTTTTTGATCACTGCTTCAATCTCTTCATAATTAATTGGTCTGTTTAAATAATCAATTTCTTCCTGTTTCAGTCTTGGTAGTTTATAGATTTCCAGGAAGGCATCCATTTCTTCCAGGTTGTTTAATTTATTGGCATAAAGCTGTTGATAAAAGTTTCTAATGATCCTTCCTATTTCATTGGTGTTGGTTGTGACCGCTCCCTTTTCATTTACAATTTTATTAATTTGGGTCCTTTCTCTATTCTTTTGAATAAGTCTGGCCAGTGGCTTATCAATCTTACTTATTCTTTCAAAGAACCAGCTTCTACTTCTGTTGATCTGCTCTACCGTGCTCCTGGTTTCTAATTCATTGATCTCTGCTCTAATCTTGATCAACTGCTTTCTCGTGCGTGGATTAGGCCTGTTCTTCTGTTCCAGCTCCATCTTCTTGAGGTGAGAATATAAAAACTGCATTTTAGATTTTTCTCTTCTTTTGAGTGAGGCTTGGATGGCTATGTATTTTCCCCTTAGGACCGCCTTTGCAGTGTCCCATAGGTTTTGGACCGATGTGTTTTCATTTTCTTTGGTCTCCAAAAATTGTTTAATCTCCTTCTTAATTACCTGGTTTACCCAATCATTCTTGAGCAGGATGGTTCTTAGTTTCCAAGTATTTGAGTTTCTTCCAAATTTTTCCTTGTGATTGAGTTCCAGTTTCAAAGCATTGTGGTCTGAGAATATGTGGGAATAATCTCAGTCTTTTGGTATCGGTTGAGACCTGTTTTGTGACCCAGTATATGGTCTATTCTGGAGAAAGTTCCATGTGCACTCAAAAAGAATGAGTATTCTGTTGTTCTGGGGTGTAGTGTTCTATATATATATCTATGAGGTCCATCTGGGCCAGTATGTCATTCAAAGCTCTTGTTTCTTTGTTGATTTTCTGCTTAGGTGATCTGTCTATTGCTGACAGCGGAGTGTTGAGGTCCCCTACTATTAACATATTATTATCTATATGTCTCTTTATTCTGGTTAAGAGTTGGCTTGTGTATCTAGCTGCTCCCCTGTTGGGGGCATAGATATTTATAATTGTCATATACACTTGTTGGATACATCCTTTAAGATTAATATAGTGTCCTTCTGTATCTCTAACTACTGTCTTTAGTTTAAAATCGAATCTGTCTGATATGAGAATTGGTACCCTAGCTTTCATTTGAGGTCCATTGGCATGAAAAATGGTTTTCCATCCCTTCACTTTCAGTCTGGATGTATTGTTAGATTCAAAATGAGTCTTTTGTAGACAGCAAATGGATAGGTAATGTCTTTTTATCCAATTTGCAACCCTGTGGCATTTATGGGAGCATTTAGGCCATTCACATTGAGAGTGATTATTGAGAGAGATGATTTTAATGTTTTCGTGTTGCCTGTGAAATATTTGTTTCTATAGATTGTAAATTTCTGTTCTGTATCACTCTTGGGGTCTTTTTACTTTTATAGAACCCCCCTTAATATCTCATGTAGGGCTTGCTTGGTCGTCACAAATTCCTTCAGTTTCTGCCGGGTCTTGGAAGGTCCTTATCTCTCCATCAATTCTGAATGACAGCCTTGCTGGATAAAGGATCCTTGGCTGCATGTTCTTCTCAGTTAGAGCTTTGAAAATACCTTGCCAACCCTTCCTGGCCTGCTAGGTCTCTGTAGACAGGTCTGACGTTATTCTGATATTCTTCCCTCTGTACGTGAGGATTCTCTTCCCCCTGGCTGATTAAAGACTGTATCCTTGGATCTAATATTTGCAAATTACACTATGACGTGATGTGGTGTAGGTCTGTTCTCATTGATCTTGGGAGGCGTCCTCTCTGCCTCTTGGATACAATTGCTTGTTTCTTTTGCCAGATTAGGGAAGTTCTCAGCTACAATTTGTTCAAATATCTCTTCTAGACCCCTCTCTTGCTCCACCCCCTTGGAGATGCCGATGATTCTGACATTGGAACGTTTCCTTGAGTCAGTAATCTCCTGTAATCCACATTCTTGATATTGGATTTTTTTGAGCCAAGTTTCTGTTTTTACTTTCTCTTCTACCATTCCCACTTCCAATTCACTAATTTGTTTTTCTGCCTCATTTACCCTGGCTATCAGAGTGTCTAGTTTAGACTGCATTTGATTCATAGCATTTTTAATTTCTGCTGGATTCACCCTCATTTCCACCCTTAGAGATTCTATATTCTCATTAGTATTTTCGTTATTTTTTTCAAGCCTACACATCATCTTGATCATTGTTACTCTGAACTCCATTTCTGACAATTTGGTTATATCCATATCCATCAGTTCTGTGGCAGAGGCCACAGACTCATTATCTTTTCTTTGCTGGGGGTGATTTCTCCTTTTCATCATTCTGATGAGGAGAAGCTGCAGGGATGCACAGATCCCAAATTGTTGACCAGGACCCAGGCAGTGTACACTTGTTTTATAGGGACGTTAGGGATGTGGGCTTCTTGATTTTTCAGCCTGCCTTCTGGTGGAGGAACCTGCTGCACTGATACTCTGGCAACCCTGTTTGGAAAGAGTTACCCCGTCCCCTGCAAGGGGGGATGGGGATGGGCACAATGTGAACCGGTATTTCTGGGCTTTTTTTCTCTGGTTGCTTTCCCTGGTGGTTTTCTGTGCCTTTTCTGAGAGTCAGAGCTGGAGTGGCCGAATCCTAGCCTCTGTCTCAGAACAGAGAGATCACAGTTCGCTCTCCACTGAGCTCTCCTGGCCACTTTAACTCTGTTTTCCATCGGTGCTGCTAAAAACCCCCGCAGCGTCCTGGGATGTGCGCCCCACAGCCACTCTCCCAGCACTTGCTTCCAGGGCTGGCATGTCTATGTCCTTTGTGCTTCTAACACCACCAGCTGCCCCCAGTTCCCATGCATGCTCCCGAGTTCCCTGTCTCAGTGTGGTTTGTGCGCACCGGAGCACCGGTTTTCCGTCTGGTGGCGCGCGGGCTCCCGAGCTTCTGATAGCAGTCCAGTTCCAGTGAGCGCTCTGGAGCTCTGGTTTTCAGTTTGGGCGCACACGCCTGCTCCCGACCTCCCACTTTCAGTCCGGTTCCAGTGAGTACTCCGGAGCTCCAGTTTTCAGTCTGGTCATGCGTGTGTTCCTGGGCTCACGGTCTCAGTCTGCTTTCCCACGGGTGCCGGTCCGCGAGTCCGACCCGCTCCCCAGTGCAGGTGGCTACTGCTTCCCGGTGCCCGAGCATGTCAGCTCCCTCCGCCTTCTGTTTATCTTCTGATATCTGTGCACGGATTCACGGCTCCCTGCTTTGTACCTCAATACTCAGGGCTGGAGATGTTCGTTTGTAGAGATCCGGATGTATCTTCCTGCGTCTCAGGCTGACTCCGTGGGTGTTCAGAATGTTCTGGTAGATATTCAGCTCGATTCAGTGGACCAGCTGAAAAAAGGGTCCCCTACTCCTGCGCCATCTTTTCCCCCTCCAAAAAAAAAACTTACATGCAGGTCTTTGATCCAGTTTGAGTTAATTTTTGTATGGTATTAGGGGGGAGGCCAAATGAGAATATTTAGTTGTCCCAACCACCATAGATGTTAAAACTTGAGAATGGCATAATTAATTTTTAAAAATATATAAGAAAATAGCTATCATATACTCTGTATACAACATTTTGTTAAGCATTTTGAGATATTAGGCTACTGTCCCTTTTCTGGTTACTAGTTTCTGATTCTTATGCATTGGATTACTTGCCTTTAAAATCTTATTAATTGCTATCATAGAGTATTAAAACGGAATAATGGGCATGCACAGATTATTTAAAATATATCACTAAGAATTCTTTTGTGATAGATCTGCATCCATTAAGCAGTTCATTTTGAGTAGATTTGTTAAAGTGTCTATGAATTTAGGAAAAATAGGCTGGGTATTTGGATTTTGTCAGCATTGAATTAAGTGCCAGAGATACAAAGAAATATAAAACATGCTCTTTTCTGTTATTGAGCTCACAGTCTAGTGGGAGAGAGTGACACATTCTAAAGAAATTTCAACCCACTATCTAAACCATCATCTTATCTCACACCAAATCATCATGTCTAAGAGACTTACTGAAATCATAATTTGTCTTTAGGATTCCTTTTGCTTAGCAGACTTCTAATCTTAAAGAAAATATTTTTTTTTTTTAGGATCCCATGCTGGCTTCTGATGGTGGTCTTTATCTATGTGCTTACAAACCATTATAAATAAATCTCCTTGCCATTTTATATTCACTTGTCCAGAATCTCTGTCAGAGAGAGAGCACACTACTCTTTTTACCATGCCACTTTTGTTCATTGGGCAAAAGTTATACATTTCCAGTCTTCAGGCTCCTTTACTATTTTCTATGGTTACTAAATATTAATGTGTAATGATACTGTAAAATTACTTTTCTTGCCAATTTAGTTAGGGAAAATTCTCAACCTTACATCTGAATCTGAACATAACAGTCGTTTCCATCTAGTAAATGTAACCACTTAACAGTGGGCGAAGTAGAGCAGGGAGATGTAGTCCAAAATCAAGGGCTATAACGAAGAAGTTACATTATACAAAGTAGGAAAAACAATTTTTTTAAAAAAGATAATAAAGGGATGAAGGTAACTTTATAATGGAATGAGAAAGTAGATAAGAATGAGTATAAAGACCTTTACAATAATATAAATTTTAAGGTACAGAATATATTTTTGGTCTTAAGGATTGCAATGAAGATAGCAGAAACTTATCTGGATCTCAAATTTCTTTATCCTAAAATAAATGCACTTTATAGTCTGAAGGTATGGTGCAAATTCATAAGTGTCTTTTCTACCTTCCCTTTCAAATTCCAGTCTTGTCTTGGCTTATGGACTCTAGGGGTCAGATTATATTCTGTTTCCTAGGAACTGCCCAAACTGGCCTAACTGGCCTTCCCAACTCCTCTCAAAGCAAGGTTCTTTTTTTTCTGGCTCAATACAGAATTCTTTGAGTTTTTGCCTTGAATTTGAAGTTCTCATCTGAGAGATGTGCATTATCCACAGTCATGACAAAAGTAATGACATGTGTTCCCATTTCGAGCTCAGGTTATTGATTCTCATAACTCTGGGTAATATGAAGACATGGTATTATCAGAGAATGTAATATTTCTTCAAAGTCTGAGAATTTTGTAGAACGAATGAATTTTTGTGACTGTCCATCACTTATTACAGATGATATACACAACAGAAGTTTAAGAGATCGCACTGGTTCATTATCAACTTCAGGATGTGCTTTAAAGTTGCTCTTTTGAAAATTTAAATCCATAGTGTCTATTTTTTTTTTTCTTGTTCTTTGTGTCCTTCTAAAAACAGAGCCATAGAAAACATCCTCGAGTGAACCCAGCCTCAGTAGTTGGGTTCCTATTAACAGACATTTTACTGTAAGAAAATTGATGAAGTAGAAAAAATTTAAAAACAAACAAGTGTTTGTATTCCAAGCTCTATCAGTGTTCCCCTCTTATGATTAGAAGTGAGATATTTTAAGTCTTTCCCCTAATTTTCACATGCAGACAAAGAATTGTGTAAGCAGTATTTCTATTTATCCTTTCTATTATGATTTCACTGTTTATGCTGCACCATGATGTGAGGAGATTATATGCGAAATCATTTTGAATTATTGTTAGCAGGAAGAGGAACAGTCAGAATAAGTGATTAAAAAGAGAATGAGGCAAGGGTCTGATGGGGATAGGGGTGGTGCTGCAGCTGCTACCTCAGCATGAGAACAGAGACCTGTTATGCATGTGGGGGGAACACATGGTCTGCTTCCATCCTTACACAGCCTCTATTTCCGTTGAGTTCTCTGCTGACTCTAGTTCTCAGTCCAGAAGGAACTGGCACAGTGTTTACTACCTGGAGGGATTAGAAATAAAGACCAACACCCCCATGGTGCCTTTGAACGAGTAAGCTTAGAAAGCCACAGAAGGGTGGACAGATTGCTAAAAGCAATGGGAGGTGGGTATGCCTTCTATAGTATGGTCCTAAGGGAATACTATCTATGGGCAATCAGGAATAAAAAGAGCCAGATTGCTGCCAGAAAAAAATGTCATTGCCTGGATAGGGACTGATCAGAGATGCTGGTCCTATGTGCACATGCTGTTTAGAGGACTGCTTAGGAAGAATGGGCACACAGAAGCAGCCGTACCCCTGTTGGAAATTGCCTCTTGGTAATTTTCTTCCCTTAGCATGGTGAGCCCCTCATTTTTTCACCTAAAACACAATGGCACCTGAACACAAAGCTCCTTGGAAATTCTCCTGGGTGTACTTTCTGGGACATGCCAGGCTCATGGTAGTCACTTGGGAGCACAGAATCTCAAGAATTAAAAAGCCAGAAAGGGCCTTAGAGGTCATCCAGTTAGCTGTATATGCCCAACCGACACTGAGTGAATCACAGGTTTGGCATCTGCCTGAGAATTTATATGATGTTATTTCAATGCTGACAAATGAGCAGCCTGGCTAGAGCCAACAGTTGTGTGGGATGCTTCATCCACAGGTGTTAGCTGGTTAATTTGATGAGAAATCAGTTCTTTCTGACTCAATGGATTGCAGAATCAGGCTTTCACCTGGTCTGGGCTTCATTTTCTTGTCACTGGCACTGTGATTGTTGGGACTCTGATTTTTCTCCCTTCCTCACTCTGCTGCTGACTTTCTCTGGTGGACTAGCTACTGGGCTCACTCTTCTTTCCTCTGGCCAGCCCTACTTGTACTCTGTCTTGCCACAGTCTGTTCTATCAACTCAGGGGGAAAGAGAGGCATAGATCAAACCTCATGTCTCAGGATGAGAGTTGATTGTCCATCTTCTCCAGGAAGAATGTGAAGTTCCTCCCTTCTCTCCTGGGGTCAGGATCTCTCCATTCCCCTCATCCCCTCCACCATCAGCACATTGGGAGGATTATGCAAATGGAAGACCTGCAATGGTCCAGATTTCAGCCTATGAGTCAGGGCGTGAGACCAGACCAGATGCGGAGAGGTAACTGCAGCATTTAGTTCCAAGGTATACCCTCGAATGAAGTAAAAGCACAGGACTTTGCATCCTTTTTTTTTTTTTAAAGATTTTATTTATTTATTTGACACAGAGAGAGAGACAGCCAGTGAGAGAGGGAACACAAGCAGGGGGAGTGGGAGAGGAAGAAGCAGGCTCCCAGTGGAGCAGGGAGCCTGATACGGGGCTCTATCCCAGGACCCTGGGATCACGCCCTGAGCTGAAGGCAGACGCTTAATGACTGAGCCACCCAGGCGCCCCAGGACTTTGCATCCTTAAATTAAAGGGAACTCCTAGCTACAGAAGAAATAAACCAAAGGTGGGGTAGGCTGCAGACCTTTCTCTTAAACCCACTTGACCAAAACCTGTCTTCCAACCCAAGGCCATGAGCCTGAGAGAAACACACATCAGAGAGGGGAACATTAAGAGAAACCAGAGAGACTGTATGACTGAGATCAACCAAAACAGGAAGAAACAAATTTAACTTTGGGAATGAATAAAAGCAATGTTTGTTCATTCTACCTCTTAATCAACAGGTAATCCTAATCTTGACAGAGAAACTTGAGAGTTATGATAAACATCTGTATTAAGTGGGGAAATCCCTATAATTTCTGAATCAGTGATATTGAACCTTGGCTTCACATTGGAATCATCTTGGGAGCTTTAAAAATTACTGATACCTGGATTCTCTCAGAAATTCTGATTTAACCGGTTTGGGGTGCTGCTGGGCATTGGAATTTTTAAAATCTGCCTAGGCAAATCTGATCTAATAGTCAAGGATGAGAACTAATGTTCTGAAAAGAAAGGATCATATGTAGCAGGGGAGCTTTTCAGAGATTAAGTTTCCTTTTCTTTTCTCTGGAAAGAGGAGTACCATAAAGCACCTTAGAATCACTTTAGGCTTCTCCTTGAGGACTCTCCTTTTAGAAGCACTTTAGGACTCACCCTAGAATCTGAAGGGATTTCTTTCAGACAGAGAGGTGTATAGGAGCCCCTGGAGTCTGAACTCAGCAGTCGCCGTCTAGAAAAGAAGGAATATGATCGAGGCTTTGGGTTTTGAAAGTTTAAAAGAAAAGTCTCCTCAACCCTTAGTTGCAGATCCTCACTAGAGAAAAAGGGTAATAGTCCAGGGTTAGCTGATGTCTTGGCAGGTATCTGTATATGATATGCTTTTGCTGTTTTATGTCTGAAATGTCCTTCTCCTTCTTATCAAGTTTCAGCTCAAACATCAACTCTCCTCTTTGCAGCTTTCTCTGACCACCTCACATAAGATTAATTCATTTTCATTCCTACAGTACTCCATGCATATTTCTATTCGTGCTCTTGTCACATTGTATTATAGTTATTTGTTTACCTGCTTGTAAACCTTCTTTCCCAGACTATGAACTTACTAAAATCAATGACTTCACTTTTCGTTTTTATGTAATAAATGTTGAGAGTGCCTGACATGGGGTAGGTGCTTCACAAATACTTATGGAACTAATCAGAAACAATAGATTAGGTTCCTAGACTAGTTCAACTTATAATGTAAGTGAAATAGGTATATAAGTAATGAATGGTAGAAAGCAATAATGTGGAATAATCTTTATCTTTAATGAACTATGAAATTTGTTTAAACACACAGAATAAATAAGAGCATAAATACATAATGCAAATATTTCTCAACGTGCTACCAGTCAGTGGTCAGGCATCATGTGCTTAAGATACAATAGTAGCTGGAGCTTATTGTGAGAAGCTGTTTATGCTCCAGGTGGTGGGGCAGGGTTGGGGAGGCAGCATTTGAATTTGAACTTTAAGATATTGTGGAACTAGTGGATTCCTCCGAGCAGGAAATGACAAAATCAGATTTTTCATTTAGAAAATTATCATTGATTTAAAAAAGCATCAATCTGGTGGCTTTCTGGCAGATTAATCATAGTGTGGCAAAGTGGGGACCAACTAGGAGGCTACTAAACAGGTGAGAGATGGGAAAATGTGTCATCTATTCCTAGTTTCAAATAACACTTACCAAGTGTTATAAACTGGACTGTGTCACTCCTCAATTAAATTCATATGTTGAAGTCCTGACCCCCAGCATTTCAGAATGTGATTATGTTAGAATATAGGTCTTTAAAAAGGTAATTAAATTAAAATGAGGTTATTAGGGTAGACTTTAACCCAACGTGACTGGTCTCTTTATAAGACGAGTACATTACGACACAGACAGACACACAGAGGGAAGACTATGTAAAGATACCGGGGGAAAACAGTCATTTGCAAGCCCAGGAGAAAGGCCAGAAGAAACCAACTCTGCTGACACCTGATTTCAGACTCCTAGCCTCCAAAATTGTGAGAAAATAAATTAAGCCACCCAGTCTGTGGTACCCTAGTGAACTAAAACACCAGTAAACTCTCAGGACATAATCCGTTGGTAAGTTATTTTTCGTGACAAAATGCCCTTGAGCTTGGCACAGTTTAAGGGCCAGAGATCACATATTTTAACATACAGTATTTTACTAAACTTTAAAATAAGAACATCCTAGAAATGACTCATAGAAACCTAGGATTGAGGTGTCTGGGTGGCTCAGTTTGTTAACTGTCTGATTCTTGATTTTGGCTCAAGTCATGATCTCAGGGTTGTGAGACCAAGCCTGTGTCCAGCTCCATGCTCAGTGGGGAGTCTGCTTGAGATTCTCTCTCTCCCTCTGCCTCTCCCCTGCCCCAGCTCTCTCTCTCTCAAATAAGTAAATCTTTTTTAAAAAAGAAAGAAAGAAACCTAAGATTTGAACAAATAATATAAAGTTTCCAAAAGCCTTAAATAAAGATAATTTTTCATCCATTTTAGGTTTCCCTGAATGAATATATTAGAAATTGATATTTGTCCTTTTGGCCTCCTCTCCCCATGCATTCAACCTCAAACATACACTCATATATACTTAAATATATACCTATTTAAAGAATCTGCAATATAGTCCTGGCCACCCTGTTGGTAGAAAATAGGTAGTCATCTGACTCAAAGAGAACCAATGTATAGGCCAGGCTGACAAATTAGACTTTGTCTCTCAATCTCTCTCTCTCTCTCTCATTCTCATTTGAAACAAGAAGCCTAGAAATTGAGGGTATTGGCAGCTGAATAATGTTCATGGGGGAATTCTTGATTGAAAACTGAGAATGGCTATTGCTGAGGTTTCTAGATTTGGTTCTTTTGAGGCCTCTTGGTTTGTTGGAGATCTGTGTCCTTATAATAAAGCCACATCCTCCTTTACTTGTGCTACTTTAAGTAGATCTCTCTTCCTTGTAGCCAGACATGCCCCAATAAAAAAGATAAAGTGAATTCTAGAAGTGAGATTAAACTTTAGAGACTAAAACCATACATAACCACTGATATACCCCAGAACGTATGTAATTCCACATATCCCTTTAGAGGAAAGGACAAAGTTTGTACAATATAGAGGGGACAGAGTAGAGAAAGAAAAACAAAAGTAGTAAAATAGCTGCTTCCATGATTCATGTAAACATTCTTTTTAAAATAATATTTTCATTTATATATGAGTACCTATGTATGAAATATATGTATATGCCAAATATACCAGAATAATGGATAGAGTATTACTTAGAAAGGGAAGAGGATATGGAACTGAAGCATGAAGGTCCATGATAAACATAAGAAGCAAACATTTTGAAATCTATTCCTATAATATTAAAATGTACATGTCACACAAACATTGTCTAATTTCTTTTCAAGAAACTTAAATGCCTAAGTTTTTCGTTTTCTTCAGCAATTTTAAGTGTTACGCATAACCAGTAGAAAGGCCTAATCTAAATCCATTATTTTATTATTTAATCCAGAAAAAGTTTAATAGCTTTCTGGATTGGAATCAAATTTCTGTATGTAAGCATTTAAATCATTCTTAATTCTCTGAAAATAGTTGGTGATTTGATTTTGAGATGTGACTCATTTTTCTCTTCTCTTTGACTCAGTTTTGCCACATGAGCATTGCTTTCTATGGCCATTGCAGTCCATTCAGGCTAATGGCCCAGCTTCCTCTTTCTCTTTAGAGTGTTTAAGGAACCTTCTGGATTCAGTGGAACATTTCTAGGCGGGATTCTGCATTCAAGATTAGGATCTGAAAATGGGGCTCTAGGTTTGTGAGGTGTGACCCTCTGAGGGAGAGCCCTGGCTGTCTCTCACCTCACTGACCTAGGACCAGCTGCCCCTCAGGGTGCCCCTCTAACTAGCTCTTTTTAGGAGGAGAGAGAAGCCAGTGAGGTGGATCTGGCCTTCCCTTCTTAGGATCTGTGACAGAAGAAATATTTGGAAATCACAGATTAAGTGACCAGTCTAGGGTCAGAAACATGGAGGCCAGGATAGCTCAGAGAACAGAAGAGGCAAAGCAATAACCACATAAGGACAAGGTAGGATGGCCTAGTGGTTAAATGCACAGGTCCTGAAATCAGGCTACTGGGACTCAAACTCCAGCCTGCCACTTAACTGAGTTTCTTGACCTCTCCAAGTCCTCATTTCCCCATCTGAACAGACACACTGTTATAATGGTACTTACCTCATAATGTTGCTTTGAGGACTAAATGTGATTATATATATAAAATGATTCGATTCTACCTCAGGTGTGACAAATGTTTCATATTAGTATTATAAAGCCCTCCAACCTACAGGAGACATGCAGTGAGGGAATGGGGCTGGGGCAGTACTGTGGAGATGATATAGGGTAGGCATAGGCTGCATCTCATGCCACCTTATTCTCTACCTGTGCCTGTCACAGAGGTAACCTGCGCTCTTCTGCCTGGGCAGCCTGCGCAGCTGCACCAATACATAATCAGAGATTTGGAAGACTCCTCAGAAAGCAAAGAACAGATGTGCCTTTCTCCTCTGCTCAGCTTATTTTTGTTCCCTGTGAAGGCCACTCTAGCTGCTAAGATTAAAAACACCCCTTTCCCCCACCAAATCCTCTATCCAGTGAACCAAGAGATTTAAGTGGCAGCACCAGTGACAGAGTATCTGGCTGTCTGACTCCTGTGTGTTGGCACCTCTCCACCCCCGCCCATCTCCATCCTAGTTTTGGCTTCCCTAGTCAGACTTCTCTGCATAGCAGCAGAGGGTGTGCTCAGCAGCTCTGCCCAATGACTGACGGACCTGCAGCAGCCCCCGCTGAGGAGGCCAGGCTGAGATTCAGACTTTGGAGGGTACTGCTTCTCAGCTGCCAGTAACAGCATTAGATTTTGTATTTTGTGGCACTCTGTGGTCACCCTTCTGATGAATCAGTTCTCTTGTGTACCTAACTCTCCTCCCAACTACTCTGTATCTTTACCCCTCTCTCCTCCCTCATCAATCTCCTTGTGAATAACTACACATTTCAGTGTATGTGGATATGAAGTCTTCTCCCTAATCTGATGGACAATGAAACTTAATTGCGAATCCCTTTGGGAGGGTTCTCCTTCATAACAGATGAGGTTATTGAAAGGAAGCCTCTTAGCCTGTAAACCCGATGCCTGTCCAGGGATTATAGAGGATTCTCAGCTGGCCTATAATTCCTACAGACATTTCCTTCAGCCCTCAGGCTCCTAGATTCAGGGGCCCCTCAGTATGATCATGTGTACAATCAGATGACTCTTTCCAGAGCCTGGGACGCTGAACCATCAGGGACATGTCTGGTGCCTCTTGTGCTATGGTAAGTCCAGGTTATCTTAACAACATGCATATTATATTTGTTAAAAACATACAAACTTGTGGATTGTGACTGAGATATTTATAACATAAGGGCAGGACCATAGGACTAGGGCTCGACAAAGGTGCCCCAGAGAGTGTTGTGATAACAGTGAGTGATTGTAGAGAGAGATAAGCAGACAGCCTCTGACTCCCCCACCCCAATTCAACAAGAGAAACTCTGCTTTATGAGTTTTGCATATTTGGTTTTTTGCTGGATAGTCTCTGTTTGCCTGTTTAAATCCATTCTCTGCTCTTCCTCCTCTTTCTCTTTGCCCCCTGGAAGCTGACTTCTATGAACTGCATCATTTGGCCTTCCTTGCCCTCTAGCTTTCCACTGGGTTCAGCCAATGGGAGGAACGCAGGAGATTGGAGGGCAGAAGGAGAGAAAAGGAGGGTTATTTATTCCCTGAATCCTTCCCTTCTAAGCTATGGTTTGGCAATGGCAACATCCCTTTACCAACGTCCACAGCTCCTATTTGGTGGCCCCCTCCTACAGCTACAGTTCTTGCCAGAACCTGCCAAGCACTCTGCCCACTTTCTTACCCCTTCAGACCTAGGGGTAGCCATGCCATCCCACTGTGGCTGGCCCTGTGGTACTTTCACCTTCCCTTGCTGGTTTTCCTTTATCTCATCTAGACTTTTGTGAATAGACCTTTCATTAAACCCTCTTCACTTATCCTTTATCATTTGCCATCTGTGTTTGAATATTCCACACTAGTTCTGTGACTGATTCAGTCATCTGTTCTAAGATTTTGTTTAGTAAAGGATTCTACTGCTAAATAAAATTTGGAAAATCACAACACTGGGTCAATCAGAAGCATTGTAAAAACAAATATCATATTCTTTGTGTGTATGAATTATCCAAAAAGGCTGAAGCAATGTCTTCAGAAAAAAAGAAAAAAAACCCCAACCATTGAATTAGATAATGTTTACCATGCATTTTAAAGTTTTTACTGAGGAATATATTTAATCAGTACTAAATTTAGTTACTAAATAGAGGCTAAAATGACTCTAGAATTAGACAGACTTGAATCTTGATTCTGGCACTTAACATCTGTGTGATTTTGAGTAAGTTATTTAACCTCCCTCAGCTTCAGTTTTCCTGTCTGTGAAATGAAAGTAATAACATTCCCTACCTCTTGGAATTATTGTAAGAATTAAATGAGATGATGTATATAGAGTGCTTAATAATGAGCTTGATACTTAGCTTGATAGCCAATAAATTTTAACTCTTCCTATTTATTTATAACAATAAAATACAAAAGAATATATCAAAGCAGGGAAAGTCAACAGTTTGAAGAAACAGTTTGAAAATCTAAAGGTCTGGATGGCTAAGCAACAAGTACTGTACTTAGATAAACAACAGACCTATCTCCTCCTAGAGTTTGCATTTAAATCAGCCTTCCTGTTTAAGATCCATTGTTAACCAACATGCATTCTGTACCAGCAGAGATTTGCTAGTGCTATCAGTAAATGCAGCCAGATATACATACAAACATACAAACAGACATAACAAAAGGTAGTGAAGGTAGAAGTTACTTGAGGAAGTTACCAATGTTGGAGATCCTTCTTCAAATCTTGGCTCAAACATTGAACTCTGAGCGGAATCTACCCCTGACCTATTTAAAACTGCAGCTTACTCCCAATCCTCAGAGCTCCTCATCTCACATGTCCTGGTCTATTTGTTTTCTTTACTCCATTGAACTCCTCACCTTCTAACATTTTTTTATTTATTACATTTCTTGCTTATTGTCTGTCTCCTCTAGTTAGAATATAAGCCTCATAAAGGCAGGATTTATTTTTTGTCTTGTACACCGATGTTTGCCAACTTGGTAGTCAGTAAGTATTTGTTGAATGATGTTGAGTCATCTCTGCATTACATTGTGTATGAGATTTGGATACCCAAGTATGCTAAATGATAACTTCTGGATGATTATTTAATTGTACTCAATGGATGTTCACGTCAGCTTAACAGGTCAGTTGTCATTAATGTCTGGCCTCCAGTTGACTTTTGTCTGCTTAACAGTCTGACACAAAGTGCGCACTCAGAAGGTATTAGTCCCCCTGTGTATTTAACGGTGTTGGTTATAGCTCTTTTTGGTTTCAAATCAGTCTTTGTGTACATGTATCTGTGTAGATGGGTATACCTGAAGGCACATTTGTGCTTGAGAACAATGTTAAAAGCCCTCGACTATCTATTTGCAGCTTATCAGAAAGAAGACTTTAATTGCTTCTTTAGTATTCCATTATCACTTCAAGTGTTTCCCCTCATTTCCTTCCTCCCTGCAAGAGTGACACATTTAGTTTTCTAAGTTTTAACTATTTAGCTTGTTTCCCGCATTAAATGCTTGATAAGACAGAAACAAAGTCTAGCAAAACTTTTTTTAGACAATATGGGTCTGTTTGGGTAACTTCCCTCCCCTACTATTAGAAAAGCTTGTGGTTCCTGTTCAAATTTGGTTTCAGCTCAGGGTCATGATCTCAGGGTCATGATCTTAGGGTCATGAGATTGAGCTCTGTGTCTTGCTCTGTGCTCAGAGGGAGTCTGCTTGGGATTCTTTCCTTCTTCCTCTCCCTCCTCCTCTGCCCTTCTCCCCCTGCCCCAATAAAAATAAATAAACAAATAAAATACTTTTTTTTTAAGAATTTATTTATTTATTTGATGGAGAGAGAGACAGCCAGCGAGAGAGGGAACACAAGCAGGGGGAGTGGGAGAGGAAGAAGCAGGCTCATAACAGAGGAGCCTGATTTGGGACTTGATCCCAGAACGCCGGGATCACGCCCTGAGCTGAAGGCAGACGCTTAACCGCTGTGCCACCCAGGCGCCCCAATAAAATACTTTTTTAAAAAAAAGGCTGAAATTCAATCCAAGACAGAGAATTTGTGTTGGAGAATATATAATACTGAGTGGACTCATCTTGGAAGGGAAACCAGAAGTTTTCTCAAGTAAAGAGAAGAGAGCTTTTACAGGACACCTGTAATATGAACTGTTAGGGGTTCTCATCTGCTATGGATGGCTATTACCTGTTTTCTGAAAACTCATGGAGATGATGTGTCCTAACAAGGAATAGCAAATACTTTCTACTTTCTAAACCAACTGTGTTCAATTATGGTAGTAATTGACTGAAACTGTTTCTCAGAGTGTGGTCCCCCAACCAGCAACATTAACGTCACCTGGCAACTTGCTAGATATGCAAATTCCTGGTCCTTACCCCAGACCTACTGCACCAGAAACCCTGAGGCAATCTCTATTTCTATAAGTCCTCCAGATGATTCTGAAGCACACCAGTGTTTGAAAATAACTTGTCTAGATACTGTGTTAAGAAGGATTCTAATCTGGAGATGCCTGGGTAGCTAGTTGGTTAAGCCTCTGCCTTTGGCTCAGGTCATGATCCCACAGTCCCGGGTTGTAGTCCCACATCTGGCTCCTGGCTCAGCGGGGAGTCTGCTTCTCCCTCTGCCTGCTGCTCCCCCTGCTTGTGTGCTCTCTCTCTCTCTCTCTGACAAATAAATAAAATCTTAAAAAAAAAATGAAGGATTCTAATCTGAGCTCAGTGGAGAAAAAAAGGATGACATCCATTAGTGATGTCACCTATGAACAAGGGAGGGGGGGATGGGAGCAAGTAGACCATGTATTTGTGGTCTCATTCACAGACAGAGGTGATAAATATAATACAAACGAGTGATCTAAACAAACTACCCAACTTTAGCTTCTCAAAAGTTCTGAAGAATTAAAAGAACAATTGGTCAAATTAAATAACAAATGTAGATGGAATGGTGCCAATGGACTGATTGAGAACCACATGACTCCTTATCCAAAATAGTGCTCTGGAGGAAATGCTAGAAAATATGTTTCACTCTAAATTTGGCAAGATGTGATGGCAATAAACATAATATTTATTGTGACAGGAAAAAATAACTCACAAGTATCCAGAACTTCTTTTCTTTTGATCCAAGAGGAGAATTATGTGTTCACCATCTGTGGTTATGGGTCTTTTTTGCAAAGAATCAGTGTGAGAGTGGAAGAAGGTTACAAGGGACCCAGAGAGCAGGGTTTGCTCTATAGCAGTAAGAGAAAGTTACTGGAAGGATAACATAATAGGCCCAAAAGGTGAAAGGAATGTACAATAAGAACCAAAAGGGGGTGGTTTGGAGAAGAGGTTTATTTTGAATTTTGAAAGTGATTTGGAGATAGAATTTAGGGAGGAAGGTACACAGAGAGAAATGTAGAAAGAAAATTTTTTTTCTTTGCAAGGATTTATTTTTTTTAATAATAATTTTTTATTATGTTACGTTAGTCACCATACAGTACTTCCTTAGTTTTTGATGTAGTGTTCCATGATTCATTATTTGCATATACTCAGTGCTCCATGCAATATGTGCCCTTGAAGAAAGAAAATTTTAAGAATTTTTGCTATGCATTAGAATAAAATTGGTATTTTGAGAAACTTCTGTAAAGATTTAAATTGTTTTAATTATGATTATCACTATCATTACTATTTTGGTTGTTGAACTATTGTTTCTTTCAGAGTGATGCCATGCTAAAACAGCTTTATTTAGGTTAAGTATTTGTATATTGATTATTTGTTTATCCTCTGTCTTCCTCTAAAAACACTTTGTTTAAGGAAGATCATGGACAACTGTAATGTTAATAGCTTGTATTTGTTTAAAATTTTGTAATTATAAAACTGTTTTGATAAATCACATTTTCAGTAGAACATTATGGTGAGAAAGGGGGGGGTGATGTTATTATTCCCATTTCGCAGATGAGGACACTAAAGCTCATTTAAGTTAAGTCCCTTCTTCTGAATGAAACAACTAGTAAATGATGGATTTGGGGTTCAAACTTGGAGTTCAAAATACTCAAATTTGGTATTCTTTTCATCACCTCAGATGGTAACAAAGAGTAGTATAAAAGAACAAGTCTTCTGTTAGGGAAGGTAATTTGTCTTAAACTTTAAATTTACATGATGTCTCATAAAATATGGTTATAGTTTTAGCCACACCTTAGTATATAAAGATTTGAGGTCACACCTGAATGATGAGATTATTGCGGGTTTTTTGTGATTGGGAACAAGGAGTCTTTGAGACTGGAACTCGAACAATAACAGGTTGAAATCAGAAGGCTCCCAGTCTAGCTTAATCTAGCTACAGAGGATTAAAATGACCTTTTGTTGGGGGTTATTAAAAGAGGGTTTTGAGTCTAAGTATGTCTTCAGAGAGAGGGTACAGATGGAATAGGATAGAAAGCAAGTTGGCTGCAGGACTCTCAGAAACCCGTACTTTGTAAACTGCATTGCTTTTATGCTTCTGTACTCTGTGTTTATTTCCCCTTTCCTTCTTCTCTTCCTATTTAATAGGGTTGTGTTGAAAGTTCTATCCTGTCTAAGGGAACCAAGGAAAGGGATCTTGTCCTATCTGTGTTGGAGCTTTACCTGTAGACCTCTGAGAATCCAAAATGGTGTGAGTGGAAAGGTGAATCTCTAGGAGACAAAGATGAGGTGATGTGGTCTGTTGGTTTTTCCTATGTAGAGATTCCCCTTCCTTGGGTAAAATTTTGGAGGAATGTAGTCTTTTTATTTTTGTTTGTTATTTCCTCCTTAAGAGAAAGAGACTCTTCACATGATTTGTGGGAGAATTGAGATAGGGTGAAGGAATGGTTAGGGGGAAAAATAATAGTTATCTTATAAACACGTACTTTAAAAAAATGTCGATACTAAAACTATTTAAATGATAGCTAAAATGTTTAGAACAAGGCTTTTCTGGGGCGCCTGGGTGGCACAGTCGTTAGGTGTCTGCCTTCAGCTCAGGGCGTGATCCCGGCGTTATGGGATCGAGCCCCACGTCAGGATCCTCTGCTATGAGCCTGCTTCTTCTTCTCCCACTCCCCCTGCTTGTGTTCCCTCTCTCGCTGGCTGTCTCTATCTCTGTTAAATAAATAAATAAAAATCTTTAAAAAAATAGTATAAGGCTTTTCTCTATTGATATCTGGTCTTTGAACTGCCCAAATTTGAAAGGACTATTTTGTACTTTTAATTTTTTACTCTGTGGTGTCAGGTGACAAGAGACAGAGCATAGTTCTCAAATGCAAAAGTAAAATAAATTTCAGGATATCTTTCCATTTTTCCAAGCCGAAGAGAAGAAAGAATTAAGGGCTTTATTTACTTGAAGACTTCTAACTTAAAAGTTGGGGAGTTTTTGTCTTCTCTTGATTAGGCCTTGAAACCTGGAGTTAAACAGTGGTTGCCTCAAACATCTACTCCCTCAGAGACTAGAGTCCAGAAGCGTCTTGCCCTAACTCTTCAAACACCATTGGAAAGAAAGAAAGAGAGAGGGATGGAGGAGAATAAATAAATCTAAAGTTATAGTAATTAGAACATGGCTTTTCCTGATCCACAAAGTTGGAGGTTCATTATTGACAAGAGTTCAAATATGCATAAATGAGTATACTAGACTATATTTTAATAACATTAGCATAATTTCCTAGACTATATAAATTGTCATGAAAGTTGTGTTTATCTGGTGTTATTGCATAATCACATGCTTGACCTTGGCAGTGAAGTGAAGCATGTAGGACTAGAAATTTGTTTACATTGAACTCTGTAGGGACCCATCCTTATATTGGTACATGACGTAGGCTGGCATTCATATGCAAACTAGTAAATTATTTATATTTTTCTTTGTTTCTCCTATAGCAGAATGGTGAAACCAATTTCTTGCATTTATAATTCTAAGGAATGTAATTCTAATGGAAAAAAAAAGATTCACAAATACTGTTCAATAAATCATACAGTTCCAATGTTACCAGATGACCAAGCAATTTTTATATGTAAGAAGTATACTACAATTTTTAAAAAAATAAATCCTTAATGGGTATAAAAAAGGAAGAATCATAAAGAAGAGAGAAGTTGCTTTTGCCACTATTCTATCACCACCTGTTCTGTTGCTACTTCTGCAAAGTGAACACAGAGAGGTACCCAACTAACTTCCTTGAGTAACCAAATATTTAAAACAAGTGAATACACAAAAACTTTTTAGTGACCTTCATTTGTAGGCAAAGTAGCCACAGATAATCAATAAATAAATTGACCAAGCACTTGTAAGAAGAATCTATTTGTCACAGGGCTGTGTTGCTTATGGACATTATAACTGACTGGCTTCCTGTCCCTGGACTTCCCCAACCCAGGTGACTGCTTCTTCCCAAATCCACCTGGAGGCTCTGTTTCCTCCCAGGTTTTAGAATAAGCCTTACTCAATTCACTGATACGAGATCAAGTCAGAGTTGTTGATAGCCGCTTTCTAACCCTGGTGTTTGTCCCAACTGTTCCAGGTTGAGTCCATTTCCTATCTCCTAATTACATAACTGAGTTTCTTGCCAATTTCTCTGGAGACTTCATGTTTCTTTGTTCACTGACATTTGTATATTAGTTTGCTAGGGCTGCTGTAACAAAGTACCACAAACTAGATGGCTTAAAAAACAGAAATGTATTGTCTCACAGTTCTGGAGACTAGAAGTTCAAGATTAAAGTGTCAGGAGAGTTTGTTCCCTCTGATGACTACGAGGAAAAATCTGTTCCATGTCTTTCTTTCCTAGCATCTGGTGGGTTATGGGAATATTTGGTGTTCTTTGGCTTATAGAGGGATTATCCCAATCTCTGCCTTCATGTTCACTGGCATTCTCCCTGTGCGTGTTTATTTTTTACATGGCATTCTTTTTCTAAGGACATCAGTCATATTGGACTAAGAGCCCACCCTACTCATCTTAACTAATTGTGTCTGCAATGACCCTATTTCTAAATAAGGTTACATTCTGAAGTACTGGAGGTGGGAGCTAGGACTTCAACATATGAACTGGAGGGGACACAATTCAACTCACAACAGCTTACTAACTCTTGTCCTAATTTCTAAATGCTGTCCTGCTTACTTTCTGCCAGTGGTATACATATGGCTCACCTTTGATTGCTTATTCTACCAATTCTTTGATAGGCAACTTAGATTTGATTTGAGTTTCACCAAACTATACTCATGATCTTCCTTCTCTCTCCTTGGGACAGTAATGTCCTATGTCTAACCTACTATGGGAGTCATGTCTAATTATGCCTAGCCCTGTGCAGCAGGCAGAATAATGCCCCCAACAAAGATATACAAATCCTAATCCCTGAAACCTGTGGATATGTTGAATTCCATAGCAAAGACAAATGGAGATTACAGGTGGAATCCATGTTGCTAATCAGCTGATCTTAAAATAGGGAGATTATACTGGGTTATCCGGGTAGGCCCAATGTAATCACGGGGTTTTTAAAAATGGAAGAGGGAGGTCAAACAATACGGTCAGAGAAAGAGATATGATTAGGGAAGCAGGATCAAAGAGATGCTGTGTTGCTGTTTTGAAGATAAGAAGGGGGCTGTGAGCCAAGGAATGTATGTAGCCTCTAAAGCTGGAAAAAGAAAGGAAGTGGATTCTCTCCTAGAGTCTTCAAGAAGGAACACAGCTTTGCTGACATACCTTAATTTTGGCCCAGTCAAACCCATGTCAAGCTTCTAAACTATAGGACTATAAAATAATAAAATAGATAATTAATACACCCTGGATATGCCTTTATGTTTAGGAATCAGTTTTGTATGACCTTGAAAGTTTTCCTATTCCCCTACTTCTAGGCTTGCCCCAATTTATTCTGCCACCACTTCAAACCTTAGAATGACCATGCAATTGGTGCAGCATGGTATAATTAATGCACTAGAGTTTGCATAGGCATTGAAGCCATATTTGACTGCAAATTCTGGTCTTGCCACTTTCTAGCCATATGACTTTAGATAAATTACTTAAACTTTCTGGGCTTTAATTACCTTTCCCTTATCTACAAAGGAGAGGTAATAAGGCATACCTCTTATTAGGAGGATTAGTAATAATATCTGTAAATGCACCTAACAACATGCATTGTACATACTAAGTACTCAATTAGTGGTAGCTATTATTAAGGCATTCTATTTTATTTTTTTTTTAAGATTTTATTTCTTTATCTGACAGAGAAAGAGAGAGAGAGCACAAGCAGAGGGAATGGGAGAGGGAGAAGCAGGCTCCCCATGGAGCAGGAAGCCCAATGCGGGGCTCTCAATCCCAGGATCCTGGGATCGTGACCTGAGCCGAAAGGAGACGCTTAACCGGCTAAGCCACCCAGGCACCCCAGTTAAGGCATTTTAAATTCTTAAGACTACTGTTTCATTTTATTTTTAATCAAGTCTCAATTTAGAGTCAGAAGAAGAATAGATAATGGGATCTTGAAAGAAAGACTCAGGGAGGCATTGTATCTTATAGTACTTACTGATGGATGGATATATATTCAGGAATAAATAATCATAAAACTATCAAAAATGTGTCCAATGATATTTTGGGGGGGAGGAGATACCCTGAAATACAAGAGGACAACACCTGTACATTGTGAAATATTAATTGTTAATTGTGAAATATGTGTTGCCCTTCAGTAGACAGAGAACAAAAAGATATTTTCTCTGTTGAATAATAATGTAAGTAACTTGAAAGCTGTTTGGGAGAGCTCATGCTTATCCACCAAAAGACCTTTAGAAAAATGGACATCTAAAACCTACTCCTAACAAAAAGTAGTTTATTAAGAAACTATTTTAAAATTTTTCTTCTGTTTCAAAAAAAGGGAAAAATTCAAATAATGCTAAAATCTTGTAGTAAAATTTGATAGGGTAAAAAGAGAGTTCAAAAAGCTTTGAGAAATAGAAATAGTTGTTGATGATCTCTTTTTTTTTAAAGATTTTATTTATTTATTCGACAGAGAGAGAGACAGCCAGCGAGAGAGGGAACATAAGCAGGGGGAGTGGGAGAGGAAGAAGCAGGCTCATAGCAGAGGAGCCTGATGTGGGGCTCGATCCCATAACGCCGGGATCACGCCCTGAGCTGAAGACAGACGCTTAACGACTGCGCCACCCAGGCCCCCCAGTTGTTGATGATCTTAATGTGCTCATAAAAACAGGGGCAAACCACCTAAAGTAGTACTTTCTGAGTATAACTGCAGAGCTACAGACTCCAAAATATTTTGAAACCATTATATTTAACAATCATTGCATCTGAATCAAATAGTGCAGTTTTGTTAGATATTTGTCATCTAAATGATTGATAAAATCAACTTAAAATATGTTTTGAGACTCAAAACGTATTTCTAATTTTAAGAACATAAGTAATAGACATTTATTAAGAAACAGGAGTGATTGTCATTAGTTAATTCCTACTGCTGCAAATTTCTTAAATCTCAAATTCAAAAAAGAGAAATATGGGGTCAGCCCTATGGTCATATTCTATAGCACTGGAAAGCAAATAGTACACATGGAGTCCATAGGATAATTTCAGTTGCAGAGAGCAACTATACTAACTGGGGTGAGGCCAGGACAGTAGTTGTAAGGCAAAGGCTCTCCAGAGGGAAAGGGAAGCTCCAGGATGTAAGTGGGGTAGAAAGAAAACATACCTCCTTCCGGGGGAGGAGCCAGATGCCAAGCTTAGACAGGATGAAGACTGGAATATGGCACCAGAACACATGTGATGTACAAGGAAGTAAGTGGGACTTAAGAGGAAGTAAGAAGTTGCTGGGTATGTATAGGGGAGAGAGGAATGAAGAAATAAGCCAGGAACAACATGACATCACTCAGATCACTGATCAGGACCAGAGTAGGGAATACACCATGCCACTTCAGAATCTAGCAGGCAGTTACTTCTAAAGATGAGCTTGTGGGCATGACCCAATTTCCACAATGTCAGCCAGGACCCTCTGCTCACTGTTCTCAATTCTTAAAGTGGTCAGACCTGGCTAGGTACGTAACATGTGAAACTTGGCAAGCAGCATTTGTGATCTGATATTGCAAAAACAGAATGTCTTCAGGTGGTAGGTCCCAGAATACAGTCTGGGATTCTGCTAAACAAATATGTCCTGAAATATGCTGAAAAAGCCTTTGCACAGCAAGGCTACTGGCACCTCTTGCTTCTTGTCTGACTAAGATGTCCCCGACATCTTCAGCCAGTGACAAAATTAAACCTTCACTCCAAGCCAAGATATAACCTGATTTGTGGTGAAGCAGAAAAGTTTTTCAACTTAGGCAATCCTGTAATTTTTAGAAGTCTATGAAAGGAAAAAAATGAGATATCAGATGCCCAGAGTCAACTAGGAAATTCCTAATTCACCTCAGTCATTGATTTATGTAATTATTTCAGGCAAGTGACCTTGGGCAAATAGTAGTCCCCAACTACATTTATAATTCTAAATGAAATATATTGGTGTGATATCTTGCTCTTTGACTTGGGAACACCCTAATCTCATTCCAAATATTGATAAATGAGTTGTTAGAGGAACTAGGAACTAGAGGAAATTTACTCTAGCTTACCTAGATGAACAAGTAAGTATTCCTACCTAAATGCAGAAAAATATTGGAAACATTGCAGGTTGATGCTACATGCAACCTATATCTTATCAGAAACCATGTTATTTCAATTTTGCCTCCTAGATATCTTCCAAATCAATCTACTTTTTTTTCCCCTAGGCTTTTAAAGGACATTATCCTAGTTCAGGGCCTATCACCTAACTTATAAACAGCCTCTTAATTGGCCTTCAGTCTTATTCTCTCTCATTTCTTCCAATTTCTTTTCCATATTACAGGTATTATGGTTTTTAAAAATATCAAACCTGATCATTTCACTTCCCTAGTTAAAACCTTCAACGGAGCTTCACTTTTCTTGGGATAAAGCCCATATTCCTTAAAATGGTCTACAAAGATGTTCATGACCTGCCCATCATTTACTTCACCAATTTGAATTCCATATTCCATCCACATAGGCGATGTTAGCTTCCATATACCATGTTCTCTCACCTCTAGGTCTTCTACTTTATGTTCTCTCTGTAACATTCTTCATTACATCTCTCCAACTCCTCCCTTCCTTCAACTTCCATGGCTAATTGCTACTCGCCTTTCAAGTTTGGGTAGACACTACTTGTGCTCAGCAGTATCCAGCCTTCTGTCTTCATCAGGACATGGGTAGACTACTTTTCCCAGCCTCCTTTGCAGTGAGGTGTACCTGTGTAACTAAAATGTGATAGAAGTAACATACCACTGTCAGTCCTGGTCCATAAAACCCTGCTGCAAGCAAACCTTGCTCTACTTCTCGATCTACCATATACTTGGAAAGGATTCAGTAGACTTCGAGGAGAACAGAGGCCTAAGATGAAGATGCCTGAGACTTGCATGTAACTGTAATTTGAGCAAGAAGTAAATCATTTGTGTATTAAGCTGCTGAGAAATTGGGGTTTGTTTGTTTCAGCAGCTGGCATTACTTTCCTTAAGCAACACAAGGTCTTAGCTTAGTTTTAAATTTCCCTGGGAAACTTTCTTTGAATAACAAAATCTGTCTTCTCCACTCTACTGTAAGCTCAGCAAGGGCAGGGACTATTATCTTATTCACTATTGTGCATTTAGTTTTCTTTACAGTGTCTGTACACAGTGCATGGACAACCAAAAATATCTGCTGAATATTAAAAGAATAGGCTTTATATTGAGGTATAAAAATTCAAATTTGAGTTTTCAGAGGTTAAACATATAGGATTAAACTTGGAAAAGTACATTTAATTCCTTTTTAGAACAAAGAGGAAACTATGAAAAACTGGAAAATTCTTACATCCATGCAAGCAAACAACTTAAAAGACCAAATCAGCATGTTGGGAATAAGAACATAACACAAAGTGCCTCACTTTTGCACTCTAGCTAGTCTGCTTTATGATTTTACTTAGAAAACCCTGATGAGGATATCTGTCACCTGGAGTGTCAAGAAGCTTTTGAGAAGCTAAAATAGGCTCTGATTTTACTTATCAGTTTTTAAAGCTCCAGGCATTTCAAACCTGTTCAAAGTGGCAGTTGACATGTCTGATAATGGTTGGAGCACTTTGTTACAAGACCACAAGGCAATAGTCATCTACTTACGAGAGAAATTTGTCTTCCTATAGCATTAATATAGAGTAATTTGTACTACTTGGATTAGCTTGATCTCTATCTTTGGTCAATATTTTTTTGTGTGTTAAGTGATCATTTGGCTCTCCCTCAATTAGGTTGCACTAGGCCTAACAGTGGCCTGTAGAAATGATTTTGGAAATAGCAGTATGAACAAATTTTTAGAGTAAGAGAGAGAGAGATCACATACTAGCATACTCTTTGTGTGAATGGAAACCCTAAGGTTTTTGTATTTCATGGACCTCCCTCAACTAATAAAAGTTATACAGTTGATTTTCACCAAAATTAATTATGCCATGGATAACAGAGGGTAGAGAGAATGTGGTATTCATAATTTATTATGGTCTTATATATATATATTTTATGTAAGAAATTATTAGATATCTACCTCACCTACTTGCTAAAGAAATGCAGAAAACATGATTTCAGATTGGATATTTAAAGCAAACACCATTAATTTTCTGCTCTAAATACATTCCTGTTTCTTCCTTGCCAATACAAGCGTGAATTTGTTTATGCCTGGCCCCAAATGATGAAGCATGATTGGTAGGCTGATGAGCTTTACTTTCTGAGTTTGTCTTGCAGCTCAGGGTGGCTATGTCATTTAGCTGTAGCAATGAAAGCAAAGATGAAATCTGCTGATAAAGTTTCTGTGGAAAATCTTTTTTTTTTCCCCCTGATAAAAAGGGACATATGCTGCTGGCACTGTTCTCCCCTAATTCCTGCCTACTTCCACCCCCGTTTTTCCTACTCTGAATGCAGATGTGCAGTCTAAAGTTTTAAAAGCCATTTTGTTACCATGAAGTAATTAGCATGAAGATAAAACTCAACACACTATAGGTGATAGAGGGGGAAAAATAAAAAGAACTTGGATCCTTGGCATTGTCAAACAGATGAACTAATACTAATATAGCTAAACACTTATGTCTAGGCTATTTTATGAGAAAAGTGAGTCCCTATTTGTTTAAACCTTCATTAGTCAGATTTTCAGAAACAAGAAACATGACCAGTACATAGAAAAGAGTAGAAAATATATTGAAACATATTTAAGATGCACACCAGATTTGAATGTGTACTTTTCTCTCATTGGTGAGCCAAAATAGACTCTGGGATACAAGATGTATATCCATTTGGGCATTCAGTGTAAGGGTAGAACTGTGAAGAGCAGGAAAATGAGTACAAATCATTTAGTTAAATGCTGTTGCCAGTTACTTAAGAAAAAGCCTGTGTGCGTTTTTAAAACATCTTATACTAGATCATGAAGAAATAAAACATTTGAACCAACCAATAACAAGTAAGGAGATTTAAACAGTAATCCAACACCTTCCAACAAAGAAAAGCCCAGAACCAGATGTTTTCACTGGTAAATTCTACCAAACATTTACAGAATTAACACCAATCTTTCTCAAACTCTTCTTACAAACTGAAGAGGAAAGAATGCTTCCAAATCCATTTTATGAGGCTAGCATTATCATGATACCAAAGCCAGATAAAACACTACAAGGAAAGAAAGCTGCAGGCGCATATTCCTGATGAATATAGGTGCAAAAATTCTAAAAAAAAAAAAAAAAAAAAGGAAACTGAATTCAACAGCACATTAAAAGTCTCACACATTATGATCACGTGGGATTTATTTTTTGGATGCAAGGATGGTTCAACATATATAGATTAATAAATGTGATATACCACATTGATAGAATTAAAGATTAATACCATATGATCATCTTAACAGATGCAGAAGAAGGATTTGACAAAATTCAACATCCTCTCATAATAAAAACTCTCAACAAATTGGGTATAAAAGGAATGTACTTCAGAATAATAAAGGCCATCTACAGGAAATCTACAGCTAACATCAACTCAGTGGTAAAAGCTTGAAAGCTTTCCTGCTAAGATTAGGAATAAAACAAGGGCCCACTCTCATCATTACCATTTAAATAGTAGAATAGGACTCTGGAAGTCATAGCTAGAGCAATGAAGTAAGAAAAAGAAATAAAAGGCATCCAAATTAGAAAGAAAGAAGTAAAATTTTGTTTGCAGATGATATGATCTTATGTATAGAAAATTTTAAAGAGACAGCAAAAAACTGTTAGAACTACTAAATTCAGTAGTTACAAGATACAAAATCAACATACAAAAATCAGTTGTGTTTCTATACACTAACAATGAACCATCTGAGAAAAATTTTAGAAAACAATGCCATTTACAATAGCATGAAAAATAATAAAGTACTCAGGAATAAATTTAACCAAGGAAGTGAAAAATCTATACACTGAAAATTGTAAGACATTATTGAAAGAAATTGGAGAAAGCACAAATAAATGAAACACATCCTGTGTCCATGGATTGAAAGAATTAATATTGTTAAAATGTTCATTTTACACAAAGTGATCTACAGACCTAATGCAATCCCCACCCAAATTCCAATGTCATTTGCACACAAAAAGATAATCCTAAAATTTGTATGTAACCACAAAAGACCCAAATAGCCAAAGCAATCCTGAGAAAGAAGAACAAACTTGGAAGCATCACATTCCTGATTTCAAACTATATTACAAAGCTATATTAACTAAAAAAGTAGGATAGTGGCATAAAAACACACACATAGACCAATGGGACAGAATTGAGAGCCCAGAAATAAACCCATACACATAAGGTCAACTAATATTTGACAAATGAGCCCAGAATACCCATTAAAGACTTAAGTGTAAGACCCCAAACCATAAACTACTAGAAGAAAACAGATGAAAATCTCCTTGACATTGGTCTTGGCAACAATTTTTTTGGATGTGACAACAAAAGCACAAGCAACAAAAACAAAAATAAATAAGTGGGACCACCTAAACTAAAAAGCTTCTGTACAAAAGAAGATGTGGTGTATATATATATACAATGGAATATTACTCAGCCATCAGAAAAGATGAATATTTACTATTTACATGGATGGAGCTGGAGGGTATTATGCTGAGCAAAGTAAGTCAATCAGAGAAAGACAATTATCATATAGTTTCACTCATATGTGGCATATAAGAAACAACACAGAGGACCATAGAGGAAGGGAGGAAAAATGCAATGGGAAGTCATCAGAGAGGGAAAAAACTCTTGAAAGACTCTTAACTATAGGAAACAAACTGAGGGCTTCTGGAGGGGAGTTGGGCGGGGGGATGGTACAATTGGGTGATGGGCATTAAGGAGGGCATGTGATGTGATGAGCACTGGGTGTTATAAGCAAATGATAAATTATTGAACACTACATCTGAAACTAATGATGTACTATATATTGGCTAATTGAATTTAAATAAAAATAAATAAATAAAAAGCCTCTGTACAGCAAAAGAACAAGCAGCCAAATGAAGAGGTAATCTACAGAATGAGAGAGAATATTTGCAAACTATCTATCGGACAAGGAGTTAATATCCAAAATATATGAGGAACATACAACTCATACAACAGCAGCAAGAAAACAATCTGATCAAAAAATGAGCAGAGGACTTGAATAGACATTTTTCCAAGGAAGACCTACAAATGCCCAATAGGTACATGAAAAGATGCTCAACATTACTGATGATTAGGAAAATACAAAATCAAAGCTTCGATGAGATATCATTCCACACCTGTTAGAATGGCTATCATCAAAAAAGACAAGAGATAACAATTGTTGGCAAAGATGTGGAGAAAAGGAAATGCTTGTGTATTGTTGGTGGGAATGTAAATTAGAAACAGCATGGAAACTCCTCAAAAGATTAAAAACAGAACTACTGTATAATTCAGCAATCCCTTCTGGGTGTATGTCTGAAGAAATTGAAATCAGTATTTTGAAGAGATTTGTGCACCCCCATATTCATTGCAGGATTATTCACAATAACCAGGGTATGGAAACAACCTAGGTGTGAGCTGATGGATCAATGGATAAAGAAGTTGTGGCATATAATGTCCACAATAGCTAAATCATGGAAGGAGCCGAGATGCCCTGCAACAGATGACTGGATTAAGAAGTTGTGGTCCATATATACAATGGAATATTACTCAGCAATCAGAAAGAATGAGTTCTCAACATTTGCTACAACATGGACAGCACTGGAGGAGATAATGCTTAGTGAAATAAGTCAAACAGAGAACGACAACTATCATATGATTTCTCTCATCTATGGAACATAAGAACTAGAATGATCAGTAGGGGAAGAAAGGGATAAAGAAAGGGGGGGTAATCAGAAGGGGGAATGAAACATGAGAGACTATGGACTATGAGAAACAAACTGAGGGATACAGAGGGGAGGGGGGTGGGGGAATGGGATAGACCGGTGATGGGTAGTAAGGAGGGCACGTATTGCATGGTGCACTGGGTGTTATACACAACTAATGAATCATCGAGCCTTACATCGAAAACTGGGGATGTACTGTATGGTGACTAACATAATATATTAAAAAATCATTATAAAAAAAAAAAAGAAGTTGTGGCATATATATATATATATAGAGAGAGAGAGAGAGAGAGAGAGAGATATAGATATAGATATAGAGAGAGAATGGAAGAATTAGAATTAGAATATTAGATAATGGAATAGTAGAATGTTGCTTCTAATGGGCTAGGGGATGGGAAAAATGGGGAAAAGTTGGTCAAAGACTTCCAGCTATAAGATGAATAAGTTCTTGGGATCTAATGTACAGTATGGTGACTATAATTCACAATACTGTATTATATACTCAAAAGTTGTTAAAAGAGTAGGTTAAGTGTTTTCATCACCCACAAAAATGTTGTAATAATGTGAGAGCATAAAGGTGTTAACTAACCTTATTGTGGTAATCATTTCACAATATATTTGTGTATCAAATCATCATGTTCACCTTAACCTTTATCTGTTATATGTCAGTATCTCAAAAAACTGGAAAACACACACATTCTCCTCACTGAGGAAGAGCAGGTATGTATCTCCTTAAGCTGCTAGGGTGGATGTCATCAAATCAGAAACATCTTAATGAGGATTCACTAAGGAGCCCCTGCTGGTCAGGAACATGATACGGTTGCCTGCTGTCACCATTACCAGTTAATATTTCATTAGAGTTATTACTCAATTCAAGAGTATGAGAGAAAAAATTAGAGGTATAAAAATGGGAAAGAACAGGTAAAATTATGAACATTTATAGATGGCCAGAAAGCCCATGAGAATCAAATGACAAAAAAAAAAAACTACAAATAAGAAGATAATTAAGTGTGTTGTTAGGACATAAAATTAAAACATGAAAATAATTTCTTTCAGAAACATCTGATAGTTACAAGAACATAAGTGCTGTATTAGATGGGACTAGTGGTCAGACAGATAATACTGGAATATGCTGAGATATTATTCTCACATGTAAGCTTTTTAAAATAACCCATGATTGGGGCACCTTGGTGGCTCAGTTGGTTAGGTGATTGACTCTTTGTTTCGGCTCACATCATGATCTCTGGGTTGTGGGATCCAGCCCCAAGATGGGCTCTGTGCTCAGCTTGGAGTTCGCTTGAGATTCTCTTCCTTTCCTTTTCCCTTTCCCTCTGCCCTGCTGCCTGTCTCCCTGCTTGGGCATGCATGCTCTCTCTCTCAAATAAATAAATAAACCTAAAAAAAAAAATAACCAATGATTAAGAACAGGGTTGGTCCTTAAGTCTAGAGCATGGACAAACCCAAGGTACAAGATAGGTAGGTGGACTCAAACTGTGGGATTAGGCAAGGTAAGTCACTGGCAGATAATTGTCCAGAAAAAGTTTTGATAAAGTCATAGCTATAGATCTTTATCAATCTATTATGGGGATTAGAGATTCAATTAATTCTTAATATTTTGAGGGCTGGAATCTTAGAACCCCCTCATCAAATCCTTCTCAATTTGAGAAGTTGGGCAGGTCAATCATTGAGCTGACCCAAAGCATATTAAGAAAGAGTGAATGTTTGAAATCAGAAAACCTGGGTTTGGGGAAATCACTCAGTTTTCCCCATTACTATAATACTACTTTTCCTCTTTTCCTTCCAGAATTTTTGCTAGGCTGAGGTAAGATAATATATATAAGACATTTTTGTATATTGTTAAATGTTATGTGAATGTTAATTGTTATAATGATGGCGATGATGGCAATTCATATAACCAGTGCGGTGCCTGATTATTGCTCAGGAATTACTAATCTTTTAATTACTTCCTTCTAGAAATCACAGCAGACTCCTGAACACTGTCACTATACAAACATTTCTGGCTGTGTTCAGAAAATAAACAGAAATCTAGGGTCCAACTGCTGGAGTCATGGCTGTGCTATCAACTAGCACATTTCTGGCAACCCCTCAATGTTCCTGCCAGCCTCAGGTGTGCTTTTCAGCTCACAGTCTCCTGTCATCTGTCAGAGGCTGAGAGATTTTTAGTGAGAAAATAAAAGTCAAGAGCCCTTTCCCTTCTTGCCCTTGAAAAGAAAATATAATTATTTGGCAGAAAAACCAACCATTCACAGGTCTGACAAAGGTTTAACATTTATTCTTTTAAAATGTGCTTATTATGAAAAAATGTGCTTATTATGAAATAGTTAAGACATATAAAAATTTATAACAATTTACAGTGAACATTTACATACCCACAACCCATGTTAAGAAATAAAACACCAGCAATACAATTAAATCACTTTGGTAACCCTCCCAGATTGCATCTCATGTAATCAGTATCTTGAATTTTGTTGGTTATCATACAGGGTACTTCTGTGTATTTTTGCTAATAACCAACGTTTATTCTTTATAAGAACAAATCTTACCAGACTTACAACAGTTTTTGTTTTTTTGTTTTTTTTTTTGAGAGAGAGAGAGAAAGAGAGTGGAGATGGGGCTGAAGGAGAGGGAGAGAAAGAGAATCTTAAGCAGGCTCCATGCCCTGTTTGGAGCCCAACGCAGGGCTTGATTTCATGACCTTGAGATCATGACCTGAGCCAAACTCAAGAGTTGTACACTTAACCAACTGAGCCACCCAGGTGACCTAAGACTTATCACAGTTCTATATCCCAATATTCCTTCTTCATCTCCTAATTTAAAGGCTATAGCACTTTTTAACATTGTAAGTTTCTCACCATCATACATGTTTTTGACATCTCAAGAACTCAGTTTGGTGGGAGATTATATATATATATATATATATATATATATATATATATATATATATAAAATAAAGCATCAATACTCATTATCTTTATATATTGCAGAATGTCTCCCATTCCTCCTGTCTTCCTGAACCTCTTCCCCCTTCTTGATTTGCATTGGCATGTGGACTTCTTGTTCTCACCAAATGAGTCAGTGGAGATAGAACGGATGTCAATGTATCCTGAAAAAAAGATGCCATACTGTCTTGTAAAGTCACAAAAAAGCATTAGTTTGAGCCAATGCTAAAAAAAAAAAAAAAATGGGAGGGCTCACATAAAAGTCTGAATTTCTGGCTTCTTTTGAAAAATGGAAAAGACTGATAACACAGTGCCTATACTCCTAAATGGCAATAATCCAATTGAACCAAATAGCAGTTGCTTATTTTAGGTGGAGCACTCTCCATTTTACTGTATTTCTATCACTTCTTTTTTCACAGCTAAGACCAATGTCAATTGTCACCTATTATCATAATTGGACAGCTGATGTTCCTCATGGTAGAGAAAAAGTTTTTTCTTTACCCATATCAGTACTATCAAAAGTGGTGAAACAGAAAAATCAATCAAAATGTCCACATCCACTCTGAAGCTACCCTCAAGTAAATGCAGAAGCCTAAAAAAACCCAGGATGCTCACTTCACAACTTTAAGAGAAGCCCCCTTGTCCTCATCAATCAGAGTGCTGCTTCTAAGGCACTATTCTATATGAATATTCTCTGGTAACTCCCCAATCCCCCCCCACCCCCCCCCCCACAACCACCAGCCTCTTCCTTTGTCTAGATTCATATGTAGTTTTAACATAGACTTGAAACAATAAAGGTGGAAAATGAGACAAGAGAAATCTAGGATGAGGATAAATATCAAAACATTCCCAACATAAGTTACAGCTTGAAATTTAGGAATGAGGCACAGAAATCAACACATAGCAGATAGGATTATTTACAAAACAATTTCACAAGGAGACCTACTTTAAGTATGATTTATAAAGTGTTACTGGTGAGATTAAAGCGTCTGCTTTGCTAACATCTCATCAGGAAGCCAATCTAAAATGTGATGATGAAGGATAAGCTCTAACCTTGGAAATTATATTGAGAGGTAAGGCTGTAATGACCGAAGCACTTTGTGGACTAATAGAGAATATTAAAAAGGAACAGAAGGAAAGTAAAAAGATTGTGAGTCTTTAGCAGCATCCAGGGAAAAAAGGCACTGTGTGCCTGGCAGAAGAATTCTAGCCGCAAGCAAGGTGTTTTCTGGACAGAGCAGGGATAAATGTTTTGGATTTTATATAAATTATTTAATACATTCTCTCTGATTGTGTTTAAGAAAAATCATCTAATTATTATTTTGGGAAGAATGTCTTAGCTAACAGACATCAGGACAAGTACTCCCTGATGTAAGAACATCTGATTTACAAACAACTGGTACCTTTGAACTATTTTCTCAATATTACTCACAGCCATGTTCTACACACTACTCTTCCTATATGTGATACTCCTGCTATTTGTTCATCCATTATCAGTCACATGGAAAGTGAGGTATAGAGATGGTAGTGTACTGACAGCATGATACTCAAGCATGTCTCTGGGTGGATCAGTCATTTTGAAGTAGCCTGGGGCTCCAAGCATGATTGAAAAATATATTCCACACTTTCAAAAAATCTATGTATGAATGAGATTTTGGAAACAAACCTTCTGAATTTGGGAGATGTTTTTGCTCTATCACTATAATAAATTATTGCTCACTATTAATTTATAATCACCCTGGCTTTATTATATTTGATTAAAAAAAAGATTGTAATAAGGAAACCTGACCTCCCCTTGGCTTTAGAGAAGACTACGGAAGGCTTATTTGGGCATTCTGTATAGTGCATTTCTATATCATAACCAGTAGTATTGTGTATAACAATGTTCTAAGTCCATGCCTGGAGTGAGCCTTAAAACATAGGATCATTGTGTCCCACAGTAACTCCCAGAAAAATTGACTTTAACTTCTTGGCCTAAGGAATGAATATAGTGGCTAATGTTTCATTTTATCTTAATCTTTTAAAACCTAAATAATTAACAATTTTTCTACTAGCCTCTGAGTTCCTTTCTAGAAGTTTGATAGGAGTTCAGAATCTATGTCAACTTTTTTAGGCCACTAGGAATTCATTTAGGGAACTGAAGTGACAATTTATTAGCAAACTGGCATGAAAGCCCATTTTCTTATCTTTGTTTTTTTTTTTTTTTTCTGCATTTGGGCTATTCTGCAAAGTGGCAGTTACCTAAGTAAATGCAGTGTCCAGATTGCTTAATTTATGACCAGTCAGAGATTCTACAGGGAGAATTTGGTTCATTATAAAATGCTTTATATTATAAGCATATCTAGAGACTCTTTGGACTCAGTCTCTTTTAAAAAATTAAATAAGTAAAAGTAACAAAAGAATTCAAACCTACTTCAGACTTGTGCTATTGTCTTTTTTTCACATGTGCAGAATGCTCTCTGATTATCCAGAGAGCTCAGCCTGCAGAAGTAATGTTTGTGGGGGTGGGGTGGACAGAATGAGATTTTGGCCTTCTATTGCAAACTGCTGCCTTTTCAAATGATGCACACATGCTTGGTCCATCTGTCTTCAAGGACTCAGCAGAGTAGTCAGTAAAACTTTCTATTCAGTGTTTGAAGCTGCATTGCCAAATATTAATAACTCATTTTATTTATAACTGATTCTCCCAAGTAGGAAAAACAGGTGGTACTTATGAAGAACTCAGTAGTAGCCAAATTTCAAAGGTCAGATGTTGCAAGTGTGGAATGAGAAAAAGCATTTTGTGTTAATACTCTTACTCTAAAAATGTTTGCCCATGGCTTTTTTTCCAGTCACAGTACTAGTACTCAAGACTGCCCAGGATCTCTCTGTAGAGCTGACCCTCACCTTCCAAATCATCATTCTCCAGGAAGTTCTCCAGGATGCAGAGAACTCATGATCCTCATGGTTCTCCAGGTTTTTTTTGCCACATGGTCTTGCTCTGATCAATTATGGCCATCTAATCTCACAAATTAATCCATAAATTGTTTTAGTAATGATTGCTTGGTATTAAACCCCTTGTGGAGATGATGACCACACAAAACAATATCCATATTGGTGAAAGATTTTAGCCATGTGGCATGCCAGTAGGAAAGATAATTGTGGGCAGACAGGATCCTTCTCTTTTCATCATCCACCCTGTGGGTCATGAGAACAACAATAAACTTCTGAAGAATCAAGAGTAGGAGAGGTGCCAGGAGACAGCTTAATGAAATTTGAATTTTCAGAAGGGAAAAAGTTCGTATTTTGGCTTTCAAGTGTCTCTCTTTTCACAACAACACCAGTTTTTCTTTTGGGAAATTACCTCTTTCCTCACTGGAATGGGATATTATGGTACTTGATGTCCCCTAGCCATAAACTGGGCATGTGACTCAGTATAACCAATCAATTTCCACTCTCCACATGAGTATCAAAAAGACTGCATTTGTGTAGATTTTATTAACCCCAATAAGGAAACCTTGAAGAGGCCATTCATTTATTTTTTCTACTGAGACATCTGGAACTGCTCTGGTTTTTTTATCCTTCTGAACCTGATTATTTAATTTTCTCCTTTCAGTCTTTTCAATGAATTCCTTTTAAATTGCGTAAGTTAACTAGAGTCAATTTATGATGTTTGCAAACATAGAACTCTAATTTACACAAATGTTAATTCTCAACTGGTGAATATAGTGTTCATCCTGTAACATTCTTGGGATACAGGCATTCATTAGTATTACCTACCCAGTCTTTCCAATTGCCCATCACTTATGTGGTAGGACAATTCTTCCTACTCCCATTTGAAGGTATGGCCATGTAAATTTTTTGGGCCAGTTAATTGTGATTGAAAATGATATGTAACATTTCCAGGTGGAAACTGTAAAAAGCCAATGTGCACTGTTCTGGTGATCACAGAAGCTCATGTTCAGGTGAAGTCTATTAGCATAGGTATCTGAATGACTATGATGAGGAGAGCTTCTCTGCTGATTGATATGCATGAGACTTGTAGAGTAAGGTAGATATAAACTTTTATTTTAGGCTATTGAGATTGGAGAGGGTAATGTTACTGACTAATACAAGAGTGACTATCAAGAAAAATGTGTAATTTTCTGGTTGCCAGCATGGACTCATAAATAGGACATGTTGGATATTTTACTCTCACTTTTTAAAATCAGAGTCATTTAGACTAGAAATACAGGAAGAATGAAAAAGATTGATATTTCTCCAACTTGAGTAATAATTAAACCCTATTAAGATGAAAGAAGATAGAATCTAAATTATTTCTATTTAAACGATATTGAAATATAAACTATATATCGAGATCATCCAATATGAATGCTAATAAGGCCACAAAATCAATATTATTTAAATTCATCCCTAAAATTTCATGTGACAGTTGATATTATTTAGATTAACTAAATAGATTAGATTAATCAAAATAGGTTTGAGATTAAAATCACTGTTTAGCAATATGAACATGGTACTGACTTCCATGGGTTTGATCTTCCAATTCTACCACATGCCATGTGATGATTCAGGTCACCCACGTCTTTTCTTTATTTGAAACCTTGCAAAATCATCATTTATAGAGGACACAATGATGTCATTTGGCCTGCTTTCTGTGTGCATGCATCATGTAAGTATTAAGCCATCCTCAGTTTTTTTTTAATGAACAATTAAAGTAGTACTTCTTGGTACCAGTATGAAGATAAATGCAGACCCAGGAACAGAAGTGTGGCAGTTCTCAATTATAAAGTGGTTATTCAAGTTATATCAAATGTCTGTATTGATTTTTAAAATATTTTTATTAAAATTAAATAACAACATTAGAATAAATCTCACAGGAATTTGAGGACCTCTGAGGATATACTGTAGTCTGACTACTAGGGGCAGCATAGACTAGTCTGAACAACATTGCACTTGATATATAAACATTTCAATAAGGCATGGCATGTCTCACAATACTGGACATTCTTATGGATGAACAAGATAATGAAATTATTAAACCACAGCATAATTAGTTAGATGTTTATTAATGGGTCAGTATCAACCTGGAGGGAGGTTTCTAGTAGCATGATATGGAGCTCTATCCTTAGACTTGTTTTGTTCTACCATGTCATCAAAATTACAAATAAAATGAGAATATGTATTAAATATATCAGCGATAAGCTGAAGATGAAGACAAGTATGTTGCATAAAGAAGAAATATTCAAAACAACCTCTAAACCATCTCCCTCCCAAGATTTGATTCTTATGTCATCAGATGTCTATTCCACCCACTACCCCACCTGTTTGCAGTCATGTACTGACCCTCAGAAGATCACTCCTCCTCATTTCTGTCATTCTCTCCAGTAACACAGCTGTCTTAATTCTTTATGATTTCTTTATACAGATAGATGATCCTTTCATTTGCCTGATTTTTCAGTTTATTGACCTCCTTTCTTGTAATGACCTTGTCTTCCACCTTATCTCAGCCACTCTACACATTATAGCTTAAACCTTGTGTTTGTCAATAACTGGAATCCCCTGTATGATTTCAATTGCAGACTCTCCTCCCTGATTATCACCTCCTCTAACCTTTCCAGTTGGTTCCTTCCTATATTTCAATTCCAACAATCCTTTGAACCCACAAGGCCAATAAAGAATCGATCCTACTTCCTTTTCACTATTTCATTGTGCATGTCTTCACTTCCTTGGTTATTCATTCAGCTTGAATTATATAGCCAATCATTATACTGACTCATCTATCTGTACTCTTAGCTTCTTTCCACTTTTTCACTATATTGTTCTCACTTGTCTTCAATCCTGGTTAAAACCAATTTTATGCTATTTGCATACCTGAGCTTGTTTAGTTGACATGACTGAAAAAAAGCACACAATCATGTTGATGGTCTCACTTTATGTTCATCATCATTAACCTTAAGTGGGCCTAGTGCTGCCTAGCAATTATACTCCCACTCTGATAGACTTAGATAATTATTGTATTCCTATCCTTCTTCCTTAAATCTCCAACACTTCCTCCCTCATTCTCACTCCTAGCTTATTTTTCTTCCTCTTTTCCTGAGACAATTGAAGCAATACTTAAAGAACTTACAAAACCAATACCACCTTTTCTATCCACTCTATGCATTTGTGACTATCTACTCTGCTTTCTCCTCTGTTATTATGGATAAGCTCTACGTACTTTTAGGTAAGGCTAGGACTTCAGCTGTGTTCTACATCTTTTCACTTCTCTCTCATTCAAGGATATCCAACTATTCTCCCCACTAACTTCCTCTTCTCTAATGGCTTTTTCCTAATAGTAAACAAACATGCTTTTTTTATTCTATCTCAGAAAAATTACCCTTCTCTCATTCTTACTTCCCTTCTACCTACATTCCATTTCTCTTCTTCCCTTTATAACAAAAACCCAAAGAAAAATGTATTTGTACACTATTCAATTTCTCTACTACCATTCTTTCTTGAATCTGATCTAAATAAGCTTTTATTCTTGCCACTCCACCACAATCATTCCTGTCACTATCACCCAGGACCCCAAGTCTCATTTTATTAGACTTTCAGCAGTATTTGATACAGTTGAGCACTCCCTCCCTTCACTTAGCATATAGAATGCATAGTATTGATTTTTCAACTATCTCATTGACTGCTCCTTTTAATTTTTTTTAAATTGAGGTATAATTAACAAACAGTGTTATACTAGTGTCAGGTGTACAACATAATGATTCAACAATTCTATTACTCAGTGATCACCATGATAACAGTAGCCACCATCTATCCCCAAACAGTGTAATTACAATCTTATTGACTATATTCCCTATACTGTACTTTGCACTTCCTTGACTTATTTATTTTATAATTGGAAGTTTGTACTTCTTAATCCCCTTTGTCTTTTTCACCTATCTCCCCATCCACCTCTCCTCCAGTAACCACCATTTTATTCTCTGTATTTAAGAATCTGTTTTTGGGGGTGCCTGTGTGGCTCAGTTGGTTAAGCATCTGCCTTCGGCTCAGGTCAGGATCCCAGAGTCCAGGGATGGAGTCCCACATTGGGCTCCATGCTCAGCAGGGAGTCTGCTTCTCTCTCTCCCCTCTACCCTGCTTGTGCTCTCTCTCAAATAAATAAATAAAATCTTAAAAAAAATCTGTTTTTTGTCTCTTTTTTAATTTATTTATTTTGTTTCTTAAATTCCACTTGAGTGAAATCATATGGTATTTGTCTTTCTTTGACTCATTTCACTTAGTATTAATCCCTCTTGGTCCATTCGTGTGTGCAAATGGCAAGATCTCATTTTTTTATGGCTAATATTCCATTGTGTGTGTGTATAAAACATCTTTATCCATTCATCTATTGATAGATACATATGTTGTTTCCATATGCTGGCTCTTGTAAATAATGCTGCATTACACATAGGTGTATGTATATCTTTTAAAATTAGTATTTACCCAGAGAAAAGGAAAACGTCACTTCAAAAAGATATATGCTCCCCTATGTTTACTGACTGCTTTTAATTCTTATCTCTGGTTATTGTTTCTAAATGTTGGAATGCTCTAGGACTCAGTCTTTGTACCCATTCTATTTTTTATCTATACTCATTCCCTTGGTGGTCTCATCCAAAATCATCCCTATAAGTACACCATCTCAATGCTGCTGAATCACAATCTTTTTTTTTTTTTTAAAGATTTTATTTATTTATTCGACAGAGATAGAGACAGCCAGCGAGAGAGGGAACACAAGCAGGGGGAGTGGGAGAGGAAGAAGCAGGCTCATAGCAGAGGAGCCTGATGTGGGGCTCGATCCCAGAACGCTGGGATCATGCCCTGAGCCGAAGGCAGACGCTTAACCGCTGTGCCACCCAGGCGCCCCTGCTGAATCACAATCTTATTACAATCTTATTGACAAAATTATTATATCTTATACAAAATTATTATATCTTATACAAAATTATTATATCTTATACAAAATTATTCTAATACTTATAGCTCAGACCTCTCTCCTGAATACCTGACTTAAATATCCAACTACCAACTAATAGGCACCAAAATATTAATAGGTTCAAAACTAAGTCCCTCCAAAACTTTCTCCTTCTTAAGTTCTCCCCTTACCAGTTAATGGCAACTCCATTCTTTTATTTGCTCAGACCTGAGACTATAAACTTCAGTAACAATGTACCATCATGTACTAGTAGATTATCACTTATTTAATGGTTCTTCATTATGGTAAATTTTTTCCAAATATTGATCCAAATGCTTCAAGTAAGAGGACTTCTATTTTATTGTATCTAGGACCAAGAAGGTAACCTCCATATTTCTGGGAACCATAATTAAGAGGACTATAGGTATCTGCTGAGCAATAGGAGGAATGAGACCAAGATATTGAGAGAAAGTAAAGCCATGTTTTATGAGGAAGAGTTGAAGAATTTGAGAATATATTCAACCCAGAGAAGAAAGAAATTGAAGTAATATCTGTTATTAAATATTTCTAAAGTCCTTCATGTGGAAGGGTGATTATCACACTTAGACTACCCATCTTGCTTCATTTAGAACATAAGGGATTTGACAATGATTTCTTCTTCTCAGAATGGATGGACTTGATAATCAGCCACTAGAACATGATCCTGATACATATATATGTAAAGCAAAAAAGGAAGGGAACATTATCTTGAGATGTTTTACAGTCTCAGTATCTTACTATATGTCCTCAGGATTTTTGCATGATTGGTACTTTACAATATCTTTACTAAAGTATAGAGGAAGTCCATCATTCAGTGTCCTAAAAGAAAACATTTACGTATCTCACCTGAGAAAGAGAGGGGCAGGCATCTCGTGGGTAGAGAAGCAGTAACAGGATCAAGTCCATAGAGACAGATTCTACATGAAACTTTCTCTGTCTAATCCTCTTAAGACATGGTTTGCTGCTCAAATGTGCAAAAGTTTAAAGAGAGGTATATTTCCTTCAAGGGTTAAAAAATAAATCACTTATATATGATGCCTGTCACTTACAGTTCTGAACCTTTTACTCATGCTTTATAAAAATAACTTATTATTTAATTTTTTATCTGCCAAGAAAAGAATATTTCCCTGATCTTTAGCTGAGAATTCCCAAGAAAACTTCTTTTTGGACCATAGGTCAAAGTTGCAGAGTGACTAATTTTGGCTTCCTATAAAAACAATTTATTATTTTCAGATGTGTTTCCTCTAAAGAGGTGATTCTCAATCTTAGGTGCATTTGGAATCACCTCGAAAGTGTTTAAAAATGCCTCTGATTTCTGGATTCCAAGTCCAGAAACTCTGATTTAGTTGATGTGGTCTGCAACCTCAGCTTAGAGATTTTTAAAAGTTCCCAAGGCAGGGCGCCTGGGTGGTGCAGTTACTTAAGCATCTGACTCTTGGTTTCAGCTCAGGTTGTGATCTCCTGGTCTATGGGATCAACCCCTGTGTGGGGCTCCACACTCAGTGTGGAGTCTGCTTGAGACTTTCTCTTCCTCTCCGTCTGCCCCTCCCCACCTGTGTGTACTCTCCCTCTCTCTCAAATAAGTAAAATCTTAAAAAAAAAAAGTTTCCAAGGATGTTCCATTGTGCAGCCAAAGTTTAAAACCTCTTCTCTAGAGATATTTTATTCCTTCTTGCTATTGCTAGGGATAGTTAAAGGTAGGATGTTGAGGGGGCAGAGAGTATTTCAGACACATGTCAGATGACCACTGGAAACAAATGTTGTTGAGATAATCTAAACATTAAACAGTTAATTATAGTAGATGGCCTTTTATATCTTTTCCACCCTTGAGATTCTATCATTTTATATCTACCCACCACAATGTATATATATGGAATCAAAGAAATATATACAAGGACACAAATTCCACTGTGCTATATAAATCAGGATAATTTTGCTAGTATAGCTGTATTCCTAGTTGCTGCCTCTTTGGATGGGTGAACTATTTTCTTCTGACTGCTTCTCAGTGCACATGACACAGTTTTATTAGATTACATTATGCACAGCATCATTGAGTCAAAGTGATGTTATTAGCCTGCTACAAGAAGCTTCTTACCCAGCTGTGAGGGCTCGTTAATATATATTATGATGTTAATAGTGCACAGAATATGTGTGAGTAGGTGGTAGGGGACAGAAATTTAAACCAAATTAAAAATGTGAGAGAAACTGCAGCACATGGGAAATAAATGCTCATTGCTACTAGTCTCAATTATTTTTCATTATTTTCAAGGTCAGGCTGGCAATTTTTCCAACTCCTACCCACAAATGCCCTTCCTGATTGATTGACTCTTACATCTAGAAGCTCTCCTTACACCCAGGAGGCAAGCCTGCTTTTTTATTGTATTAAAAAAATCTAAATGCCAAAGTGAAAAGAATACTGGGCTTCTGTTTATTTTTATCTAAAAATCAAAACACCACACAAACTCTAAAGTAGGGATTTTTAAAGCAGTTTAAGTGATTTAAAAAATAATATGCTGAGGATTTTTAAAGGAGTTTAAATGATTTAAAAAATAATATGCTAGGGGCGCCTGGGTGGCACAGCGGTTAAGCGTCTGCCTTCGGCTCAGGGCGTGATCCTGGTGCTGTGGGATCGAGCCCCACATCAGGCTCCTCTGCTATGAGCCTGCTTCTTCCTCTCCCACTCCCCCTGCTTGTGTTCCCTCTCTCACTGGCTGTCTCTATCTCTGTCGAATAAATAAATAAAATCTTTTAAAAAAAATATGCTAAGGAAATTGTTAGTCTAACTGAACCTAAATAAAGCCTATTATAAACCTGCAAGTTAGGAATCTTCTAATTCTTCCTTCCTGCTTGATAAAGCATGCTCTCTGGTGTGGCAAAAGAAAGAAAATCTTTCCTTCACCATACATTCACCACTCCTATTGTAGAATGAATGAGTATCTTATATTCACTTATAATTGGGTAGGACTTTTTCTTTTTCTCATGGATATTTTTGTTCCCCAAATCAACCCTAGCTTGGAGAATCAGGGTAAACTATTGTAATTTTGCATGTAGAGAAGGTGAGAGATTCCCAGGGATTCTTAATTGTCATCCTGATAAACAAAGAGAAAGACATAAGAGGTTTGGTAGAAGTAGAAGAGTGTAGTTAAATGGGAGAAGGTAGGAACAAGGTGGGAGGTAGGGGCTGTTAGTAGGAGAAATCACACTGATGTTGTTATTGTCTTAAAGATTGAGGGTAGGAGGACCAGAACATTTTCATTTAATGGCTTCCATTTTCTCTATTTAGAACAAAGCCTTCAGCTGTGGTTGCAGTGGGAGAGAAGCTGGAGGTTGGGAAAACTAGGAAGGTTATGAAGTAGCTGTTGTAGACTATGACCATGTTTTATTGGTTATCTTATATTACTCTTGAATCTTGAATCATTTGTTCCTTGCTTTTATTTCTCTGTCCCAAAATATTACTCATTCCTATCTCAACCAGCGCCTCCTTTTTCATGTTTCCATTTTTTTGCTTTCCTCTTTTCCTTTACTACCAAACCTCCTGAAATAGTGATTTATGACAACTACTAATTCTTGCCCACATTCCACTTGCTCCTTAAATCCTTAGGAGTTGGAAAAGGAAGATGATCTAGTGAAGGAGGTAAGAGAGTCCTCAAAGAAGTGATCAACATAGAGCTGTGTTGAGGAAGCTAAGTATAGAAAAAGACTCAAGAAGACTTAAACCAACCTTCTCAATCATACACCTCTTTATTGAGGCACCTGGAAGGAATAATTGGTTATTCTTTCAGTGTAGTCACAGGGCTCTGCTTATACCATTCACATTACTCTCATAACATCATAGCAGTGTTTTATAATTGTTTGCATGTCTGTCACTCTTATACTCAATTATTATCAGCTTTTCAAGTCAGTATTACTCTTTTTATTTCTTTGTCCCCTATAACATATAGCATTCTACTTAGTGCACAATAGGCACATAATACATATTTGTTGAATAAGTGAAGCATTTTACCCAATTTATGGCTTAATCACATCTTCAAATTTGGGCTTGAAATTCTAGCATGAAGCATGAATATCATGTAGTAGTATTTTTGTTCAGCAAATATTTATTGAAAAATCTACCATGTGCCAGACACTATTATAAGTACTATGGATATAACCGTGAACAAAATAGACAAAAATTGCTGTTTGTAAGCCATTTTACAGATTATAAAGCTGACTCATATCTATTCTCAGTACGTTTCCTTTTTTCATCCTGCACTATTAAAGGCTAAGGCCTTCGTTAAGTCTGGTATGCATAAGGGGAATATGTCTCCTTCTTTTTTTTTTTTTTTTTAAGATTTTATTTATTTGACAGAGAGACAGACAGAGACAGCGAGAGAGGGAACACAAGCAAGGGGAGTGTGAGAGGGAGAAGCAGGCTTCCCGCCGAGCAGGGAGCCTGATGTGGGGCTCAATCCCAGGACCCTGGGATCATGACCTGAGCCAAAGGCAGATGCTTAACGGGATGCCACCTGGGCATCCCAATATGGCTCTTACTATATCAACTCCTTTGCTTCTTAAATCCTTTGGGATATATATATGCTTTCATAGCTACCACCTTTGATTCCTTCGGCCTTCTTTCTTTTTTGGACTGTGGAAAACTGTTAAGAGTTAATAAATTATAAATATGCTAACCACATTAAAAAATTAACCAATCAGAGCACATATTCTTGTGAAAGGTTTATTTTTTCTTATTTGTAAACAAATTTTTTTACTTGAGCAAGAATTGGTAGTTATCATGAATTACTCTTTAAAGAAAAATAATCAGAAGTCTTACAGTGGTGTAAAATTTAAATCACATTTAATTATACATCAAATAATGAATAACCTTCATCAAAAAGTATACAATTACATGAAGAGAAACAAAAAATTCAGCCAAGATATATATTAGTTCATATAATATTTGCATTGTCATTTTCATCACCTGCTGTTGAAATGATGACACATTACTCCCCTGTACTTGTTTGAAGAACTCTGCTTCCTTAATAATTATTTATTCTTTCCAGTTTTTTTCCATCATTTCTTGGCAAGTCTCTGAATACTTCATGTGGATTATCAGGAAAGATTTTACAATAATCTATGGGTGCCAATGGTAATTCCAATCTCAAAAGTTGTTAATGAGAAAAACAAAAAACAAAAAGAGAAGCCACAAAACAACAACAAAGAACAAGCAAGCAAACAGTAACAGTAACAACTCTCTTCCATCCTGGAGTTTGGACAGAGAAACTGGGTTTGCACGTTTTCTTTCCATTTGGAAAACTAACGTTTCCACATTGAAAATCTTTAAACATATTTAATCATTATTGATCTATAGATACATTTTCTTTTGCCCTATTTTGCTAGTAAGTTCTCTTTAGGATAGGGCCTGAAGACACCGTATTTATTAAATAGATAATATGACTAAGTTAATAGCCTATTTTCCAAGATTTACCATTCTGCACCTCCCCAGCTGAACCCAGCCAAGTTTAACAGTTTCTACAAAGATTTCCTTTCTAAAGGACTAGTTAATCATCAATCTACAAATACCCAGTTACCTACCTCCCAAGGTCCAAACCATAACAAATAGCATTTTAGTAGTTTTCATGTTAAGGTCTTTTACTTTAGTGGTAAATTTAATTTTTTTTCTTATAATTCTTTTATGATTACCAATATTCATATGAGACTTTTGAGGCTGAAAGTTAATAATAGCTAACATGTGAAGGATTTCCTATGTGCTAGGTGGTATGTTGAATCACTTAATTTTCACAACCATCCTATGAGGTTGGTAATTTTTTTTTTTTTTTTTTGAGAGGCAGAGGGAGAGGGAGAGAGGGAATCTTAAGCAGGCTCCAAGCCCAGTGCAGAGCCTGACGCGGGGCTCCATCTCACAACCCTGAGATCATGACCTGAGCAGAAATCAAGAGTCAGATGCTTAACTGACTGAGCCACCCAGGAACCCTGAGGTTGGTAATTTTATCTTCCTTTTATAGATAAGAAAACTGAAACACAGAGAAGTTAAATAACTTGTCCAAGGTCACACACTGAATAAGTAGCAGACTCTGGTCTGTCTGAAATCAGAGTTCCTGTTCTTCAAAATACACTATCGTTTATCTCCCTCCCCTATAGTTTTTGCCACTCAAATTTAAAAATGGCATCATGGAAGGCAGCAGTATTTGTTGAGGAACTCTATGGGTTATGAGATGGTTTTGATGATTTACAAGAACGATGATACAGTATATTTTAAAGAGCAACTGTCCTAGAAAATTCAAGAAATTTGGTTTCCATAATTAAAGTATAGACACTCTTGGAAAATTATGCAAAATTAAGTAATATTTGCATTAAATAAAGAAGGATTATGGCTAAAGACAATAGAGAGTGGGAATAATGGGGAGGAAAGAATAAGGCAAAGACATAAAATTTGTTTTTCTAACTGGGGAGAGCTAGAAGAAGCCATAAATCACTCTGGCTGTTACTGAAAAAAATACTTGTAAAGTTCCTTAGCTTTACAAAGGTTAAGAGAACAACAATGTTTTGTCAGCCAAGCTAGCCAAGGAGCTGATTGAAACAGAAAGCTTATCCTTCATGACCAGACAGGACCCACTTAAAGGGTTTTCTCTTGTCTTAGAGCCTGTAATTGGACAGGCAAGAAGTCACTCATTCCATTCCTACTCTCCTGACTCTGTTTTGGAACTTTTGTTTATGATAAAGCAAAGTCATGCTTGCATCCTAGCTTATTCTCTAAAACTCTAGCATGCCAATTTTAGCAGGGCTAATAATTACTATGGATATTTACAAAATCTTAACATCTTAACCCTTTGTTAGCCATTATAAAAAGTTAATTCAGTATATTGTGATTGCCATCATGAAAACAAATGCATATCCCTGCTTAAACTGGTGCAATCATCACAAGTCATTCCAAACCCAAGAAAGGCTGTCAACCCTTGTATTTTTATCATCTAAATGAGGGTCAGAGAATCTATAATTTGTACTCTGCATCTTGCTCTCAGTTTTAATTTATACAACAAAGTACAAGGGTTCACATCTCTATTTAGTATACAGTGGCAAAAACCCAACATGGTTTTAAGAGCCTTAAATATTCTCTTAAGACTTGGTTGTTTTCCTATGAAATTATTCTATAAGTCTATATTTCTTTGTCTACTTTTTAAGCTCTCCTTGTGCTTATTTTCTCTTATTTCCCCTCAAATAACAATATGTAAAAATTATAATTTTAATTTGCTGATATAATTGGAGTTTGTGTTATTACCTTTTAAATTTAGAAATCAAACATGAGTTACTAAGTTTCTTTCTAACCTTAAAGTTCTATGAAAACTTGTATTTTTCCCACCAGTCTGAAGTTACAAGCTTCACTGAAGTTATGCTTTCCTTGTCATGTTTTCCTGCTTTGTTTAGTGATTAGACTTAAATTCTTATCATTTTAAAACTTTCTGAATTGTTTTCAAACACAAAACAAATCTAAACAAAAAAATGTCAATACAGTTGGTATGGGATATCACTTTACAAAAAGGTTCATTGTTGAGTTTTCCACAGGGACCTAAGCTCTTAATGAAGATACGAATTGTTGTAACCTTTTAAAAATAAAATTTTAATTTAAACGAAATCTTGCCATTTGCAGTGACATGGATGGAACTAGAGGGTATTATGCTAAGTGAAATAAGTTAATCGGAGAAAGACAATTATATGATCTCATTCATATGTGGAATTTAAGAAACAAAACAGAGGAGCATAGGGGAAGGGAGGAAAAAATAAAACAAGATGAAACCCAGAGGGAGACAAACCATAAGAGACTCTTAATCATAGGAAAAAAACTGAGGTTTGTTGGAGGGGAGGAGTGTAGGGGGATGGGGTAGCTGGGTGATGGACATTAAAGAGGGCATGTGATGTAATGAGCACTGGATGTTATATAAGACTGATGGATCACTGAACTCTACCTTTGAAACTAATAATACATTATATGTTAATTAATTGAAATAAATTAAAAAATACATAAATAAAAATAGAATAAATAAAATTTAGAACTAAGTATGAAGACATACTATTTTGACATAGCAATACCCTCTAAAAAATGTGATTGAGGAGTTCTAAGGAATTAATATTATGCAAACTTTTAATATATAAAGCACAATTATGAAAAAAAAAACCCTGAAACTTTGCCAAAGATTTAGTATAAAAGTATTCTCTCCATATTTATAATAGTGTAGAATTAGAAATAAATACATAAGACTTTGAAAATAATTAAATACATTGTATAAATATCCATATGACACTCAAAATAGTATTTCTGAACAATGTTTAATGAAATGGGAAAAGCAACAAAATGTTTAGTTAAAAAATGTTCAGTTCTGGGGCGCCTGGGTGGCACAGCGGTTAAGCGTCTGCTTTCGGCTCAGGGCGTCATCCTGGTGTTATGGGATCAAGCCCCACATCAGGCTCCTCTGCTATGAGCCTGCTTCTTCCTCTCCCACTCCCCCTGCTTGTGTTCCCTCTCTCGCTGGCTGTCTCTATCTCTGTCAAATAAATAAATTAAAAATCTTTAAAAAAATGTTCAGTTCTGAAAAGGACTAGAAATAACTATCTAAATTTTCTGAATGTTTTTTTTCTAAGTAGGCTCCATGCCCAGTGCGGAGCCCAATGTGGGGCTTGAACTCACAACACGGAGATCAAGATCTGAGCTGAAATCAAGAGTTGGACCTTAACCAACTGAGCCACCCAGGTGGCCCTCTAAAGTTTTTATAATAAGCACACCTTATTTTTATAATCGGATATATGCGCAGTGTACATAAGTAGAAATGTTAATAAAAAATGTGATCTTCAGGAATCTCTAATTGGTAGATAATTTTTAGGATTTCTGTGTCTACTGTAGGCTGCAGTTCATTTCTGTTGGCCAGTACCCACATAGGTATCCTTTTAATTATCTTTTCAGTAAGGCTTTGTAGTATTTAGGAAAATAATGCAATGAACCTTGACTGAATAAATCATACAAAGACAATTTTGGGTTTGAAAGACTAAATAAAATCATCTAGTCCAAATCCTCTTCCTCTCCTTCAGTTTCAGCAACAGTCCTTCTACAGATGCAAAAGACTTTTATATTAATAATAATTGAAAAATAAATTCAACTCAATTCCTATAACCAGTTTCACTAAAGCAAAAGAATAATGATAAATAATAACAATATATTTGTATAGTGGTTTGCATTCTACAAATCATTTTATACTACATTACACTTTTATTTTAAAATAGTCTATATAAAGGAAAAAATGAGGCTTAGAGGCTGAAAGGGCTTGTTAGTGCCCCAGCTAGGAAACCTAGCCTGTCCCAACACTAAATCCCTTTCTCTTACCACATCCCAATGTGATGGATAGATATGTGAAAATCTATTTTAAAGAGGCACAAAGGGGCACAGTCTGGGTGGCTCAGTCTGTTGTCTGCCTTCAGCTCCTATCTAGGAGCAAGCCTGTATTGGGCTCCCCACTCCACAGGGAACTGCTTCTCCCTTTTCCTCTGCCTGCTGCTCCCCTGCTTGTGCTCTTTCTCTCTGTCAAATAAATAAATAAAAATCATTTAAAAAAGGAATGTTTAAAAAAATAAAAGAGGCACAAAGAGCTGATTTTAATTACATGTTTAATAGCAAATATTTGAGTTTTGCCCTAGAAGGCATGAGTTCTGTTTGTAATTCTGTCATTGATTGTGTGCTGAGCCATACTTTGTATGTTTTGGGTCTATCCTAATGACCTCTGCCTGTTTGTCATGAGAGCTATGGTATTATTTAATTAACCCTGTGGTTTCTCCCTCTGTGCACTTGGAGTAGGCTGAATAAGAGATTTTAATGCTAGTGGCTATTTCCTGCCATATGACAGAAAGCTGACTAGTCCCCTCCTGAAGGATGTATAATAGGGTCAGAAAAAGTCAGATGAAAATTTAGGAAGGATAGATAAGTCCTAATTCCCTTGAAAATTTTGCCAGAAAGGATATAGGTGGAACCTGTTTTTCAACTGTGTTCTCTTAATGAAATTCTAACTCCTAGAATGGCAAATAATAAAGGATAGTGCTATAACTTGATTAAGGGGTTGGAAACGTGTGATAAATTAGGTTGCTCAGTTCAAGATCCAGCACCTCACAGCAAGCAGATTGGAAATATTCACACTTGCTAAGGTCAACAATTTCCAGTCTGGCCTTGAGGTAAGTGTTGCGTCATTGCCCTCCCTCTACCCAAATTCTCCTTCCAGCTGTTCTGATATTTACTGAGACTACAGCCTCTCTGAACAACTTACTACTGCCTTGCTATGTTTAATCAGTTATTGAATAACTGATTTTCTATTTTAGTGGGACCCTTAAGATATTTCAAATTATACTGAGATTTATTGTGAGGTAAGAATTTCCTATTAGCATGCCATCCCAAAAGTTCTTTGCTTCTAGTCCCATTCTCCCCAATCCCCAAATGTCTTTTTAGTTCTCGTATCCAAACTCCTTAGCAAGATATTTTCCTTTTTTCTGTTCAGTCTGTTTTATCCTAATATTTAAATTTTGTAATTTCCCTTTCTAATATCAAATATCTATATAATGGGATTTTTTTGGTTTCACATAACAGCATGAGGAAATAGCTTTGGGATACGATTTATATAGGTTCACATTCCTATTTCACAACCTACAAGATGTATGATATTGGACATATTATTTAACCTTTCTTTGCTTCCATTTTCTCACCCATAAATTGGGGTGATCAATAGCTACCATATCTGATTGTTGTGAGGAGTAAATGAAAAACTAAATGTAAAATAGTTTACACATTTCCAGCTCATAGTAGGTGCTCTCTTCCAAGAATGTTGAATTTGATTGTCATATTGTTATGGACTGCATTGTGTTCCCCCCAATACCTCAGAATGTGACTTTATTTGGAGATAGGGCCTTTAAGAGGTAATTAAGTTAAAATGAGGCCATTAGGATTGGCCTTAATTCAATATGACTGATGTCTTTTTAAGAAGAGGAAATTTGGACACACAGAGCTACCAGGAATGTGCACACACAGAGGAAAGACCATATGAGAACACAGTAAGAAAGAAGTCATATACAAACCAAAGAGAGAGCCCTCAGAATAAGCCAAACCTGCTGACATTTTGATCTTGGACTTCCAGGCATCTGAACTGTGAGAAAATTAGTTTCTGTTGTTTAAGCCACCTGGTCTGTGGCACTTTGTTATGGCAGTCGTGGCAAACTAATGCACATGTAATTCACTATTTCAGAAGAATTAACCCTTACTGTTTTCTAATTCCAAATCCTATTTAATCCTCTAATTAGTAATAGGGCAGTGATTAAAAGTATAATCTTAGAAGTTAGATAGCCTTGAATTTAAAGACTGGGTTATCCACCTAGGTGACTTTGAATGAATTTCTCATAGGTTTCAGAGTCTCAAATTTCCTTACCTATAAAATGAAACAACACCTGTCTCATAGAGTTATAATAAGGGTCAAATTAAAAGAGATGTTTATAAATTTTATAGTATAGTATCTGATATATAGGTGCTTAGTAACTGGTAGAACTAATTATCTTTACGTACAAAGATAAATGTACAAAACCATTTACATATGTTTTGTCAATTCGGCTTCATTTTCTCTAAGCTTAATCAGTTTAGCAAAACTGTGTAAAGTGCCATACATATATATACTTTCTCCAATTACTTAATTATTTTGAGGATATGGAAAATCAGTTTCTATTAGTATCATTGTTGGCTTGAATCCAAGATCACAAACCCTTAAAGTGAGTTGTAATATATTTTTAACATATATTCAAAATCTTTTCAGTGTATTAGATTTATTTAAATAATTTGATGATTTTGCTCCAAGGACTAAACTTAGACTATTTTTCTTTTGTGCAGTCTTCATACTTGCCATTTTAGGAAGATATTTGGCTTATCAGAAACTCCTCAAAATTCTAGTATTCTAGTTTGTAGTAGAATAAACAAAGCTCTCCTTTATTACTATGTGGACCAATTCTAAAGTTCTCTACATCATTTTTATGGTATATTTCATGGTCTGGTGTTACTTCCTTTGCCACTATTTATAGGATAACATCTTATTTCTTTTTAATTAATTAAGGATGGAATTTTCTTCCATAGCTATGTCATTGTGCTTCTCTCATCCTGCAAAATTTTCAAGCTATAATTGTTTGTGATGTCTTCTCACATACATACTGCACTCTTCTGTTTATTTCTATCCTTTGCTCACAGTTTGTGAATTGGCATTACAATATCCTCTGTCCACAGTTTCCCACTCTACGAGATTGCAATTATATTAAAATTTTATTTGCTGCCATTTATTTAAATTAATATTTACTGGGCACTTACTATGTACGAAGCACTGTGCTATCTTCTGTGAAAGAACAAAGATATTTAAAATAATCCCAAAGATTCCACAATCTCAGCATTCTAATCATATTTTTTTTAGGTTTCTAATATTTGTTAGAAACATTTATATATTCTGACTTGGCTTTTCGTTCATTTCCCATTCCTATTTGTTTTCCCATCTGAAGGAATATCTACTCTGTCACATCTTTTTAACTCAAGTAGGCCAATGAATTCCCTGTGGGGTCTAAAGCAGAGTCTTTGTCAATCTGTTTTGTGTCTTTTGTTCTCAGTTTTTCCCCAGTTTTTAGAATAAAACCACCACCTAGTTTGCTGATATAGTACAGTGTTAGTAACAAGTGGTTTATGGGGTTCTCTTGTAAACATTACATCTCCTTTTGCTGAATCAGGATATCTTCTTCACTCTCATCAAAAGACCAAACCATCACTTGCTATAGGCTTATTTTCATTTGTTTGAAAATTAAAGAATTGTCAATAGACTTTCTGATGATGGGATGGAAGGCATCTAAGCCCATTATTTTAGACAATAATGCTACTTCTCAAAGAGTTAAAGAGAAAGAGAAAAGCAAACTCTTTAACCTTAATAGGCACCCATGCTTGGAGGTGAAATGGGCCAGGAAGAAAAGAAGAAAAAAGTAGAAAAATAGAGTAAAGACAAAGGTACATGTTGTTAGAAACCCTACCGAGATCTAGTTTTCATCAGACGTGGCATTTGTTTCCACCCTTATTTTTACCCCTCCCAAATAGAATAGGATATAATTGGGCATCATCTCTTAAATCTTTGACTAGTAACATTAGCAAACCAACTGTTCAAAATCCTTTAAGTGCCTCTTATTTGTGAAACATTGTGCTAGATACTAGACAAGATAGAAGAAATATATAATTCCATACCTGCCCTCAAAAGTGTTATTGTCTAGCTGTGGCAATTGGGGGTCTTTGAAAGGTTTCAAAAGGAGTAAAATAGACATTAAGTACTGAAAAATTCAAAAGGAAAAGGTTAGCTCTAATCCATCTCTGTTTCCTTGTTATGTGACCTTGGATAAATTGTTTCTCTTTCAGGTCTTCCCTGTCATCCCATCCCCTTCCTCCACCAGGAAAAAAAAAAAAAAAGTCATCCTAGAAGATTTCTAAAATGTAAGACTATATGAGATGATTACTTATGAACTCTTCTGTGTTGCCCGGATTGAAGTCTAAAGCTAGCTATGGCCCCCTGCTCTTCATTTTCACAGACGAAGACATCAAGGTCTAAATTTTCCACAATTCAGTATCAAGTCAGAGCTCAGAACCAAACTTTCCCATCCTGATACTGTTATATTTTCTAATCCTGCACCAAATACTGCATCTTTCAAAATGATTATTGTGACTCATAGGAAAAGCTTAAAATATATTACTGACACAGTTTACTTAAAGAAATGTTTCTTTAAAAAAATTGTTTATGTGAAAATGGGGGGAAGGGGTAATTCTACGTATTAGGAGAAACAAGGTTAGCCATTGATTCTTTAGGATCTGAAAGGCTAAATATTCCAAAAGTCTACTGAAACACAATTCTCTCTGGCAGAGGTGACTTGTTAGGCAATTAAGCAAGCGGCAGGGCAGTGAGGGAAGCTCAATAGATGCACCTGGAGAGCGAAGAGGTGATAAACTGCAAAATCACCTGCCCAGTTCACAGTATCGACCAGGGTCAGACCCAGGGAAACCCTTCCAGCAGCCTCGGACTCAGGGAGCCCAAGTTTGCACGCTTCCACGCATTCTATTGATTCACACTTCCGTCCTTCAACAGGTAGCGCCAATTACAGCCCCCAAAACACGGCCCCCCAGCATACTGGCCAATCTCACCGTCAATCAAATACTTCACCTACCTTTCTAAATTCTCCCCTCCCCCTTTCATTGGCTTTTTCTTCGGCCTATCCCCAAATTTCTTCCGCGCCTCGCGACCGCGGAACTTGGCCCTATGGAGCCTAGGATTGGAGCCGAGGCTACTCCCGCCCTTTGACGTCCCAGAGCTCTCCGCCCCTTTCTCCGGCGCCGCGCGGCCCAAAGTGGAGGGGGCGGGGCGAACGAGGGGGCGTTTCAGGGGCGGGGCTTGTATCCCACGGCGGGAGGGCGGAGCCTTCCTTCGAGCCTGCCTTCCTGGGTAGGACCTCGGAGAGCGCCGGGCGCCACGACCAGAGGGACAGGAGAAGCGGCGGCAGTCCGGCGGGATTGACGCCTGCGAGCCCGCCTCCCTCTGCACCTTCAGCTTCTCGGGCTGGCTGGCAGCTAGTGGCGGCCGAGGAAGGTGCCTAAGTCGGGAGTGAGATAGTCATCCCTCTGGGACGCCGACGCCGCCGTCCAGCCGCGGCTCCCTCACACCTGTGTGTGTGTTCATGAGCGTGAGCGCCCGCGCGCGAATTTCTGTGTGAGGGCTGCGTGTGCTCCGGCTGGGCGCGCGAATGTCTGTGTGAGGGTGTTTGTGTGTGCTCTGTGCCTAGGCGCTCGGCGCGAGGAGACACGGCGGGAGCGGCGGCTCTGCGCACCCAGCAGGCTGAGGCGGGACTCGGGCCGCAGCTGTCGCCGCCACTGCTTCACGTCCGCCAAGAGCCGCCGCGGTGCTGCGGGGAGAGCGGACGGGCGGGCGAGCGCGGCGGCGGCTGCGGGCAGAGCGGGTGGGCGGGTGGGTGGAGGGGGGAGAAGAGGGAGGAGGGCTGGACACGCTGGGAGGGAAGGGGGGGTGGAGGGAAAAGCGGAGGCAGCCGGCGCCGCCGCTCGCCCCTCCCGTCGGCTGTTGCTGTTGGGTCACCCGCATATGTTTTGGGGTCCGGCTTTTGGGGGTGGGGAATGGTAAAAGGCCTACCCCTCATTACCTACTGAAAAAAAGAGAGCGTTGAAGATGATGGGGGAGAGCCCAGAAGGTGGTAGTAAATAGCGGCTCTCCCACTGCACAACCCCAACATCGTTTTTCTGAAAATATTCTGAGCTGAACCTTTAGAAGGAAAGCCCGCCCTTAAGAGAGACAGAGTCTTGGTCTGTTGGACTCCTGTCTGATTGTATAATAATAATGATGATATAATGCTAATGACGATGATGACACTGCCTTTTATTTTTACCCCAGTGCTGATAAAGCGTAGCTACAGCTGGGGATAAAGCCCTTGAAAATTTGATGTATGAGGAGGAAATACTGTTGCTTTTAGAGTTATATTTTATTATTTCTTTTTAAAGGATGTTCTTTTTTTGAATTAAAATTTGACAAAATGAAGTATGACTCTTTCTCTTTTTTAAGTCATTTAAAGCCAATGCTTGTAAAATGGGGACGGGCTACTGCCTTGACTAATGAACAGCTAAACACTTTTACCCAGGTATAAGTCCATGTGTTAAGTCACCCTTTCCTTTGAATTTCTCAACAGTTTTTAAAATGAAGAAGTTTAATTTCCGAAAAGTTTTGGATGGCTTAACTGCCTCCTCCCCTGGCAGTGGTAGCAGCAGTGGCAGTAACAGTGGTGGTGGGGCTGGAAGTGGTTCCATACATCCAGGAGGGACTGCAGGGATTCTCAAAGAGGAGATTCAGGAAACCCTGACTTCAGAGTATTTCCAGATTTGCAAGGTAAGTTTTGAATTGGCTTAAAGCCTATTATTTCTTTATTTTACCGTTGGGAGGAAAGAAGAATTAAAAAACAAACAAAAAAACCACCCACACTAGGGACTGGAAATTGTTGAGATGCCAGCATTTGACAGTCCTGGGCAGAGAACTCTACAGATAGATGTTTGAATTAATAAAGTTATTCTAGGCATTGTTAAAAAGCTATGGTAGTTTGAAGTGGAAATAAGCAAACGTAAAAAAGTAGAATTTGCAAGACAATGTTAAGGCCCAAATTGTGGGCAACATTTTTAATGTAATATTTATGTATAAGTAGAAAACCGAAGGAAAAAATCATTCTGGTTAATTCCTTGTTGACATTCAGAGAAACTAATTGTTATTTTATGTTACTGTGCTGTATAAAATGATTGAAGCTATTAAGATGTTGCTAGAAGTAAGTAGATAGTAGCTAAAGGAATACATCCATTAAAAGATCTAACAGTATTGTTTTACATTCATTGTTTAAAATTCTGTAGAAAAGCACCCCCAGATTCTTAAACAAATGCAATGGATTTAATTCTTGTAAGAACTTAAAAAATAGCCTGTTTTCTGGTTTAGTGAGGAAACATTTTAGGTAATTATGCTTTAATGTTTAATTTCTAATGAATAAGCAAAACAAAGAGATTTTGATGGGGAGAGATGAGAATTTACAAAACAAATGCTTTAATATATAGATATTGTTATATTTTCTGACATAGTTTGTAATTTTTATTGTTTCTTTTTTGGGGGGGTAGCCTAGGAATGTGTTTTTGACCTACCATGTACAATTTAAAAAGCTACTAAGTCATTCATATGATACAGATTAATATAGTTTTAAAGTATCTGAATACATAAGAACAAATCATAAATTTTTGAAATCACATAAATTATTAAATTTTTTGGTACTTCAAAAGATTTTTTTTGAAATTATTAAAATTATTTTTGTAGTAAATAACTTATATATAATGACATAAGTTTCAATTATTGTCTTAGTCTCCATTCCCAGTAGGGTCATTATAAAAACATCGAATCTGTAATTAGTAAAATATTAATATTGGTTTACCTAAAAGTGAGTTGATTTAGAATTAGGTCAGATTAAAAGATATAATTCTACCCTATGAGGTTTGTATGCATAAAATTTGTATACAAAGTTGTATATAATTTCATTATCAATTTGAAATAATATGTCAGATTAGGGGTTTAATATTGGTCATGAGACAAATACGTAAAAGTGTCCTAGGGGTCAAATTTGAACTGCTAGTTAGGGGAATAAGGCCCTTATTATCTATTCTTTGACATATTACTGTTTCCATTCCAAGATTCTGAAAAAATTTCCAAATTCTCTTACTTCGTGAATGTGAGGCAGGAGAGTTTTGGTCAAGATAAAATTGATGTAGAAAAGATAGACCTCTGAAACAGAGTGGCATTGGACTATTGAGGTTTTGAACCTGGTAGAGAAGGTTTTAAATTAAAAATTTCAGGGTAAATGGGTGAATGCAAGAGAGGAAAAGTTATGCAAGATAACTATATATCTTCCCATTTATTCAGACAGGAAATAGACATGAGAAGTGGCAGAAGTTAAATATGTATTAATTCAAAAACATATGGCATGGTAGGAAGAACACTGGCCTAGGAATCAGATTGTATTTTATTTAAAGTCCTGTCATTTGCCAGCCATGTATCTTGGGCAAGCCATTTATCTGCCTTGAGCCTTGATTTTCCCATGTGTAGTACAGTAATAAGTATTTCTGCTCTTCTGACTTAAGGTTATTGGGAAGATCAAACAAGACAATGGGTGAAGGCGATGTATAAATTGAAAAAGGGGATAAATGTTTATTTTTATATTGTTCTGAAAGTTTTAAAATCACCTTGTTCTTGGTGGAATGACTATAAGCAGTGGGCTATAATAATATAGGTAACGAAGTTATACTTTCAAAGAAATTAGAAGGATAGATAGCTATATAAGTGGAACACTAATAGTATTGAAATGTTACTAAATGGGGAAAGTATTATGACATCTTTGGATAGTAATATAGTTAATTTTAAAAAGTGATTTTATGATTGTACTTTAGGTTACCTGGACTATAATAAAATATATAAAAATGGTTTAAGGATGTTTCAAAATTAGAACTGTTACTAAAATGGGGACTTCATTTGGACTCACTGATTAAATGTGCAAAGAACATTCTATTCTGAGTACTAAGCAGTTGGCACCTTTTGGGTACTTGTACCTTTTCCACATGGCCAAAATTAAAGTACAAATCTGTAATCTGCTCTTTTGAAAACCATCCTCCTCTCTATTTTCTGATCAGTTATCAAATCCTATCTATTCCATTTCCTTAGTATTTCTGAAATTTATTCCCTTTTCGCCATCTCTAGTACCTGTTCTTTCTGTCATATTTTCTTGGTTAGTCTCTTGAAATCACTTCCTTCCTGATCTTCTTACCTCTTGTTTTACCCTATTTCAGTTGATTTTGTTATAATAATGGTTATTTCTGAACTAAAATGTTCATTATGTCATTTCCCTGCTAAAAATTCGATGTTGGTTTCCCAGAGCAGTGATGCTCTACAAACAAAAGTTTAATGTGAAACCCTGTAAATAACATCTAGTAAAACAAATAAATTACTTTATTGGCATACATTTAAAAAATAAATTATAATAAATTATACAGCTGTTATAAAAAGCTTGTTTTTTATATTTGGTTTTTATTGTATAATACTATCCCTGGCAGGTAGTAGGACTTTTGCTGGCTTTAAAAAAGTAAAAGTATAAAAAAAGTGCCTTTTCTGAACCTGAATTCTATGAAACACAATTTAAAACTACCGCTCTATACAATAAATGTCAAACTGCTTAACTTGATCTGTATATAGTTCCCTTTAGATGGGATTCCTGTTTACCTTTCCATCCTCATTTCCTTGACTTCCTAAGCATATTTCATTACCTGAAAGCACTGTATTCTCATATCTCAATCTGTTGCTTCTAACTACAATATCCTTTCCAGCTTTAGTAAAATTGGAGAATTCCCAGTTCCTTTTTTTTAAAGATTTATTTATTTTAGAGAGAGAGTGTGTGCACACGCGCTTGTGCTCAAATGGGGATGGGGTGGGAGAGAACCTCAAGCAGATTCCCTGCTGAACAGAGCCCAAGGAGGGATTTGATCCCAGGACCCTGAGATGATGACCTGAGCTGAAATCAAGAGTTGGAGGCTTAACTGACTGTGCTACCCAGGCGCCCCTCGCCAGTTACTTTTTATCTCATAGTTAAAGTACCACCTCCATGAAACCAGCTCTTACCACTGCCTTCCTCTTTTCCTGCCCAAAGCAGAGTTTTTTTTTTTCCCTTCTTCTGTTTTCCTATAGCACCTGGCATATTCCTATAGAGTTAATGTAGCACCTTATTGTGATTAGAAAATTTATTTTTTTGTCACTATCGTTATATGTCAACTCTTTGAGTGGTAAATATATTTTGTTTCCATATCATTGCTAGGCTGCTTATTACCTAGCAGGCCAGTGGTTCTTAACTCTGTGTAATAGAAAGATTTCTAGCTCCACCCATCTTAGAGAATCAGTCTCTAGGGGTTGGGCCTGGGCACTTGCATTTTTTGAAAAGTCCCCACAGGAGATTCTAATACATGGCTGTAATGAAAACAATTATAGTAGGCACTTGATATACTTTATGAATGAAATAATCTATACATGGTTGGTTGATTAATTGAAATGAGATTAAAGCAGAAAGTTATTAATAATGATATATGTTTTAAACATTTTATCTTAAATGAAAACATATAAATATACGTCAATTTACAAATCACTTGATAAACGAACAAGATTTTTTTGTTGAGCATTGGTTCTATAATTGAAGTTCTGTGTGGACTTTTCTTCCACAAACCATTCCAAATTCATTATGTGTAGTTTTTGGTTTTAATTTATTTAAAGTAGAATAAGAACTTATATGCTTTTGAAGCAGGCGTCAGGTCCTTCTAGATGATATGTAAGTATCATCTGACAGTTTATACATATGGTGAATATATAGTTGACCCTTGAACAAGGTGGGGTTAAGGATGCAGACCCCCCACATGATTGAATATCTGTATGTATTCGACTCCCCAAATCTTAACTCCCTAAAAACTTTGATTCCCCCCAAATTTAACTATAAATAGTCTACTGTCGACCGGAAGTCTTACCAATAACATAAACAGTGGATTAACACGTAATTTGTATTTTATATGTATTATTATTACACTGTATAATAAAGTAAACTGGAGAAAAGAAAATGTTATTAAGAAAATCATAAGAAGAAATACATTTATAGTACTATACTACATTTATCGAAAAATATTCCAAGCATCAGTGGACCCATGTAGTTCATACCCATGTTGTTCAAGAATCAACTATAAATACACACATATATATAAAAAGTATAGATGAGTATATATATATACACACACACACATGAGATATATGCATGTGTATCTATATATAAAATATATATATGCATATATATATCCATCCCTATAGTTAACTGACCTACACATAATTAGGCCAGGAGTAGGAGAGTAGTAGGATAAGTATTCTAGCTAGAGTTTACTAATATCAAGCATTCAGGGAATCATTAATATCAGTCTATGTTTTACCAAGAGAATGGGAAGTTTTTGTTAATCTAGTGAGTTGGTTAAATTAAAGTTAGAGACCTTTATCTGTAAGATCTCCCATTTGACCTTTGTAACAGTCCTGTAAGGAAGGCAAAGAAGGTGTAAATATTTTTATTTTACTGATAGGACATCTGAGGCCAGAGAATTTAAGTGATATCCTTAGGTCTTCAAGTTGGTAGGAGGCATAGCTAAGTCTAATGCTCTGCTCTTCCATTATTAAATCCAGTATTTTTTCTGCTTTATCTTTCTTACTTATTAAAAAAAAGCAACATGATTAATTTATAAGGAAACAGAGACATTGAGAACATAGAATTTTCTATTGACACCCCCCCCCCCCAAATACATCCTAAATCTGACCACATCTCTTCACTTCCACCACATCTTTTGCCTGGACTACTATTCTACAGCTTTCTAGGTATTTTCTCTGTTCTCACTCAAGCTTCACTACACAGTCTCTTCTCATAATAAGTGGTAGAATCCTTTTAAAATTTAAATCATATTATGTACTTTCTGCTCAGAACTCTTATTTCTCTTAAAAATAAAAACAACAGTCCTATTAATGTCTTATATAAATGGTCCTGGTCCTGACATCACTTTCTATTGTGCTTTCTGTTACTTACTCTGCAACAGGTACATTGGCTTTCTTACTGTTTCTCAGACATGATTCCTGCCTCAAGGCTTTTGCATTTGCTGTTTCCTTTACATGGAACACTACCCTCTCTAATAATTGTATTATATATTCCTTTTACATTATTCAGTTCTTAGTTTAATTGTTAACTTCTCAAAGAGATCTTCATTGCTGCTCACTCCCTCTCTGCCCTTATCTTGATTACTTTTTCTTGATAATACAACTGCCTGTTATTACATTATATATATTTATTTACTTATTATTTGCTTCTCCTATCATAATTTAACTCCATGAGGGTGGGGCCTTATTATGTTCACAACTATCTTACCAATTCATAGAAAAGTGCCTGCCACATAGAAAGCAGTTAAATATTTGTTGAATGAAAAGATGAATAAATGAGACAAGGAAGCTGATAGAATGATGTATTAAGAGCAAATTAGAGGGGTGCCTGGGTGGCTCAGTCAGTTAAACATTCAACTCTAGATCTCAGCTCAGGTCTTGATCTCAGTGTCTTGAATTCAACCCCATGTTGGGCTCCATGCTGGGCATGGAGCCTACTTAAAAAAAAAAAAAGCAACTTAGATTTTGTTTTGAACAGCCTCTTGGAAAAGGCTTTTATGAAGTAAATTTATGTAACATAAAGACATGGAAACCATTCAGTGAGTGACACCACGTTAGGAATATCGTGTATAATTTTCAAAAAGATATGAAAAAGAAGATTGTAGAAATATTCAATGAAGTCTCAGTTTTTATTGAGGAAGATATAAGGGACACTTTTGTTTCTAAATGATCTTTTTAGGGTAACAATTTAGAAGTACTAGATTGACAGTGACAAACACATGGGATGCTCTAGACCTTATTAACAAAATAGACAAAAATAAATATATCACCAGAACCAGATGGAATGATTCCTAAAGTTTTGAATAAACTCTTAAATTAGCCAACTCCCTATTCATCAACATTTGTAAGCTGTTTTTATAAATGGTCATGGTGTCAGAGACAACATGTAGATAACTAGCATAACTTCTGCAAGGAAACAAATTTGTAATATGATCCTCATACCAGATATAGCATCAGATCTTCTCAGATAAATGGCTGTAAAATAAAAAATACAGATGTAGAGGGGCACCTGTGCGGCTCAGTCGGTTAAGTGTCCGACTCTTCATTTCAGCTAAGGGTACTGGGATTGAGCTCGGTGTCCAGCTCCTTGCTCAGTGGGAAGTCTGCTTGAGGATTCTCTCTTTCCCTTTGCCCGTCCCTCTGCTCATGCTCTCTTTCTCTCTCTCTCTGTAAAAATAAATAAATAAATAAATCTTTAAAGAAAAGAAAGAAAGAAACATAGATGTGGACTGTGGAGAACTAGGGTTTCCAGGACCTCAGAATGCTGAATGAGGTTAAATGCCTAGGTATCCCTGATTATTATCTCTTCTAATTTCACATCATTTTATTTGGGAAGTTTTATGACTGATTTTGGCACAAGACCATGATCACAGTTCTACATATCTGCAGTTTGCATTCATTAAAATATTCTGTGAGATGTGTGGATTTGTCTCATTCTATACTGTAACTGGTAGAACAAAAGGTAGTACAGCTGACACTGAAGGATAACTTATTATGGATAAAGTGTCTGACAATGATTTCATGTTCCTATTACCAAAATGGACAGTTGAGGGTGGGCATCTTTAAGAATAGGAATGGAAGCAAACCAGAAGACTTAAGCAACTTTGTTAGGGTTGAGATACTAACAAATTTATGTACCAAATGAATTAAAATTAATTTTTTTAAGAACCACAAACAAAGGCCAGATGATTCAGTTACTCTAGGCTTCCACTTTATTTATCCTAAGAGGATAAGGGTGCTCATGTAAGGGATTATAGACTTGTACGAAGTATATTTATACATTTTTAAAGTTACTATAGAGAACAATCACGTTTTCTTACCACAAGTCTTTGGTGCTAGTATATTGTCAGCAAATTGGATTATGGGTCTCATTTAGTATGGCAGTTCTTTTCTTAAAAGGAAATAGTGCTCTTACTCAATGTTGAAAAACAGAGCTTTTCCTCTAAGATCTGAAACAAGAGAAAGATGTCTGTTCTTACCACTTCTATTCAACATAGTACTGGAAATTCTAGCTGCCACAGTCAGATGAGAAAAAGAAATAAAAGGCATCCAAATTGGTAAGGAAGAAGTAAAACTCAGTATTTGCAGATGATGTTATATATAGAATACTTGGAAGACTCCACCAAAAAACTACTGGAATTGATAAGTGGATTCAGTAAAGTTGCAGGATACAAAAGTAATGTACAGAAATCTGTTGTATATCTATGCACTAATAATGAAGTAGCAGAATGAGAAATTAAGAAAACAATCCAATTTACAATTATACACAAAAAAGAATGAAATACCTAGGAATAAACTTAAGTAAGTGAAAGACCTGTACTTCAAAAACTATAAAACACTGATGAAAGAAATTGAAGATGACACAAGCAAATAGATATTCCAGGCTCATGGACTGGAAGAACCAATATTGTTAAAATGTCCATACCACTCAAAGCAATCATTAGATTAGCAATCCCTATTAAAATACCAACAGCATTTTCCACAGAACTAGAACAAATAATACTAAAACTTATATGGAATCACAAAAGACCCTGAATAGCAAAACTTATCTTGAGAAAGAAAAACAAAACTGAAGGTATCAAACTTCCAATTTCAAGATATGCTACAAAACTCTAATAATCAAAACAGTATGATACTGGCACAAAAATAGACACATAAATCAATGAAACAGAATAGAAAACTCAGAAATAAACCCATCCTTATGGTCAACTAATCTATGATAAAGTAGGCAAGAACACACAATAAGGAAAGACAGTCTCTTCAAGAGATGGTGCTGGGAAAACTGGGCAGCTACATGCAAAAGAATGAAACTGGACAACTTCCTTATACCACAAACAAAGGCAATGGAAACAAAAGCAGAACTAGACTATTGGAACTACACCAAAATAAAAAGCTTTTGTACAGTGAAGGAAACCATCAACAAAATGACAAGGCAACCTACTGAATGGAAGGAGATATTTGCAAATCATGTGTCTGTTAAGGGTTAATTCCCAAAACATAAAAAGAACTTACACAACTCAACACCAAAACATCAAATAAATTGATTAAAAAATGGGCAGAGAACCTGAATGACATTTTTCCAAAACAGACATAGAGGTGGCCAACAGACACATGAAAAGATATTCAGTATCTCTAATCAGCAGGGAAATGCAAATCAAACCACAATGCGATACCACCTTACATTTGTCAGAATGGCTGGAATCAAAAAAGAAATAACAAGTGTTGGTGAGGATGTGGAGAAAAAGGAACCCTTGTGTGCTGAGTTGGTGGGAATGCAAATTGGTGTAGCCACTATGGAAAATAGTGTGGAGGTTCCTCAAAAAATTAAAAATAGAAATGCCATATGGATAGTGATTTCACTACTGGATATTTATGTGAAGAAAACAAAAACACCAATTCAAAAAGATATATGCACCACTATGTTTTTTTGCAGCATTATTTATAATAGCCAAATAGGCAACCCAAGTGGCCATCAATAGATGAATGAATAAAGATGTGGTGTATATTTAATGGAGTATTACTCAGACATAAAAAAGAATGAGATCTTGCCATTTGCAACTACATGGATGGACGTAAAGGGTATTAATGCTAAGTGAAGTAAGTCAGAAGAAGACAGATACTATATGATTTTTCTCATGTATGGAATTTAAGAAAAAAAACTAGGAAAAAGACAAAAATTCATATTAAAAAATAGTGCTATCATACTTCGTGTATGTCTCAATATAGAACTAACTTAAAAACTTAACATAATTTCCAAGTTTGTATACCTGTAGAATTATTACTAGTGATTAAACCGAATTTGTATTTCTTGAATTTTAGTGCAGTTCTGTAGACCTCCTTCTGCCTTCACTAGAAGATGTGCCTGCAAAAAATCACAGGGTTAAGTTACATAGTTTACTTTTAATGATAGAATGATTGTATTGCTTTCCCATATCATTTTTCTATATACCATTTACATATTAGTTTAATAGCAATAACTTTGTATTCATTGAAGTTTTCAAGTAGAAGCCCTGTTTTAAGCTTTATTTATTTTATTTTTATTTTTTAAAAAATATTTTATTTATTTATTTGACAGAGAGAGACAGCAGGAGAGGGAGCACAAGCAACGGGAGTGTGAGAGGAAGAAGCAGGCTTCCCGCTGAGCAGGGAGCCTGATGCGGGGCTCAATCCCAGGACCCTGGGATCATGACCTGAGCCGAAGTCAGACACTTAATGGCTGAGCCACCCAGGCGCCTCTGTTTTAAGCTTTAAATTGAGTTTTTGTCCTATTAGAGAAAACTGCATTTTTTGTTCCTACTTAATTGTCAAAATAATAATCTTTATAAAAGGTTTTGGTTGTAGCTGCAGTGTTCTTTTTTTTTTAAATTAAAAAAATTTAAAACATCTTTTTAATATTTGAAAGGCTAATCCCTTAATGTGTATAATACACTAGGGAATCATTCCTAACTTTCTAAATAATGCTAACATTTATTGATAAGGACTGTTAGAAATTCAGTGATTAAATCTGAGAAAACCAAAAACAGAAAGCATATTTAAGGATTTAGAGAAAGTAGTTTTAAGGAATAGACTACAAGACCTCCAGGAACTGCATAATAGGCCCATGGTAATACCTGTGTAGAGGCTTGATTAAATGGAACATTCATAGTCACTGAAGGAACACAAGGAGATATTTAACAAGTTTATTGCTCAAAATATATTTACTGTACAATGTTAAAAATGATTAGGACATAAACCATTCTCAGCCAACTGACTATAATGAGTGAAATAATGCTTTTTGGTTGATTTATCAACAAAATCATTTAAGATATTTTCCGGACTTATGTAAGATATTAGAAAGGAGAGTGTGATTTTAGTTTCATTGGAGGCCTAAAATTACCAGTTGATATTGATGGTATATGGAATTATTTTGAATATAATGATACATAATCAATATAATGAATTTGAATTTGAAAATGAATATAATATTTAATATTTTAACTTTAGGCAAGTATCTTATAATTGGATTATATATATCCAGTAAACATCTCTTGGATTGAAAATAGTATAAAAACATCTTCATAGTAGGATATGTACATTTCATTATAAATAAAATTGACCATTTTGTAATGGTGGTTTTAGATGTAGATTTGATGCCTGGATTCAAAGATAAGGATTGGTAGCTAGAGAAAACTGTTAGTTTTTAATAATTTTTCTGCTTTGCTAATCATCTATAAATTTCAGTGACATTAAAAACTAGTACTTTACCTAAATATACACAATAAAGTTAGACTGTCAAGAAAATTAATTGAATTGCTTAATGTTCAGTCTAATTTATTCATTACAAATTGACTAACCACCTTTCTACAAATCTGAAAACAAAAAAGTTTGAAAATCATTAGTAGTACGATCAATTGAGAAGTTAGAGTGAGTCTGAGGGAAATGCTTATGGTTTGTAAACATCTGAGTAGATGAGAAATGAAAACCTAACGGAGAAATAAAAGTAAGCAGAATGATAAGAGGAAAACTCAAAAGTATAGTTAAATAATCTGATGCTTTCTTTAGAAATATATTAAGAAAGAAATTCAAGGATGTCTCAGCATCACAGAGAGGTCAAGGATGGTGAAAACAAAATTAAAAACAAATCAGAACGGAGAGAGCCCATTTAGACCAGAGGGAATTGATTAGGCTAAAAATATTTTCACTAAGATGATGGATAAAATTAAGGTCACACTATAATAGAGAATAGAGTTGATAGAATTAGTACTTTAAAGAGTAGATGTGTTGATGTGCTTGGGTGGCTCAGTTGGTTAAGCATCTGCCTGGTTAAGCATCTCCCTTTGGCTCAGATCATGATCTCAGGGTCCTGGGATCGAGTCCCATGTCCAGCTCCCTGATCAGCAGGGAGTCTGCTTCTCTTTCTCCCTCTGCTTCCCCCACCTCCCCCGCTTGAGCCCTCTCTCTTTCAAATAAATAAATAAAATCTTTTTAAAAAAAGAGTAGATGTGTAAAGGGGTGGCTGGCTGGCTCAGTCAGTAGAGCTTGTGACTCTTGATCTTGGGGTTGTAAATTTGAGCCCCAGGTTGGGTGTAGAGATTACTTAAAAATAAAATCTGAAAAAAAAGGGTACATAAAAAAAAAAGTAGATGTGTAAGGAGAAAAGTGTTAGGAAAGTAGCAGTGATGGTAGATTTTAATATCATTTTGGTATATTGTAGTGGGGCTAATGCAGTTGAGCCATAGAAAAGAAGTTAAGGCCACCAGAAAGGGAAAGGTAGAGGGGGAAAAGAGGAAAGATTTTACCGTTAAAGTAGTGAGGGTATTTGATTTGGAAATTTTTTCTTTGCTTGATGAGTAAATTTTTTCTTTACTTGATTCATATTTCATTTGAATTTCCAGCACACTGTGCTTTAATTTCCTCTCAGGTAAATAAAAATATGTAATTCTATTAGAATATTGTATTATTTTCCTATTTATGCTGCAACAAATGACCAAAAACTTAGTGGCTTAAAACAACACAAATTTATTAGCTGATAGTTCTGGAAGTCAGAAGTCTGAAATGGGTGTCACTGGGCTAAAATCAAGGTGTTGGTAGGGGTCTAGGAGAGTGTTTTCTCCTTTTCTGGCTTTTAGAGGCTGCTTACAATTTCTTCTGTCTTCTTCCCAACATTGGCCAGTTGAATTTTTCTCACATTGCATCACCGTTGACTAACTTTCCTGCTTCCCTCTTCCATATTTAAAGATTTATGGTCACGTTGGGCCCACAAGGATAATCCAGGTTAACTTCCCCATTTCAGGGTCTACTGATTAGTAATCTTCATTTCATCTGCAACCTTGATTCCCCTTTGCCATAAAAGCTAACATATTCACAGATTCTTTAGGGGGCCATTTATTCTGCCTTTCACAAAGATGTTCATTACCTTCACCTGTCTGTTTTTGTTTGTTTTTAAATTACTTTCTGGAAAATGAACAGAGAGAATACTCTAATAAATTCTTAGTTTCAATAGTTATCAACTTTGCAAATCTTGATCACCCATTTTATTGTTTTAATGCAAATCCTAGACATTATACCATTTCATCTGTAAAAATTTTAGAGATCAGATAAGAACCCCCCCCTTCTCTTTTTTCAAAAATATAAACTTCCGGGGCACCTGGGTGGCTCAGTTGTTAAGCGTCTGCCTTCGGCTCAGGGCGTGATCCTGGCGTTCTGGGATTGAGCCCCATATCACGCTCCTCCACTAGGAGCCTGCTTCTTCCTCTCCCACTCCCCCTGCTTGTGTTCCCTCTCTCGCTGGCTGTCTCTCTGTCAAATAAATAAATAAAATCTTTTAAAAAAAATATATATATATATATATAAACTTCCCCCCTTCTCCTCTTAAAAAAATCTCTAATACCATTATATCTAAAAACACTAACAGAATTCTTTTTACATTCTAATATGCAGGTAATGTTTAAATTTCCTCAATTGTTCCATAGTATCTTTTTGTAATTGATTTGTTTGGCTTGGGAACCAAACAAGGTTCGCACTGCATTTTCATCTGGCTTGAAGTTATCTTTAATTCAATTTGTGTAAAGTCACAGTTTTGTTTTGTTTTGAAGATCAGGTATCCTATGCTTTTGTGTGTGTTGTTGAAAACAAAATTCTTTGCTATTTCCTTTCTGAACTCTTAGATTATGTGTGAGGAAGTTGTTCAGTGTACTACAAGATGAAAAACAGACTTTAGATTTTTAAATTTTATTTTCTAGGGATGGTCACATCTTTTAAGAAATTGGAAAAGAATATTTTTAAGTCAGACTAAGCTATTCCTACTTCATGGTGCTACTGTGGGGGTAGATTTCCCTTAGGTTATTAGAAAAGAGGAAAATATTAGAGACATAAAAGAATATGTGAAAATAAGACTGGAGTTGATTCTTTAGGTTGTATTCAATGGTATTAATTTTTATTTATGAGATAAATTATTGGAGGGATTAGGATGGAATAGTTTCACATATCTTTTCTTTTAAGTGAATATTTAAAAAAACAGTTGAAAAAAATAAAACATTTATTTGACAAGGGCTTTACAGTACTTAGGATTATATAGCAAGAAGCTGAGGGAAGCCTGGGTGGCTCAGTTGGTTAAGCATCCCACTCTTGGTTTTGGCTCAGGTCATGATCTCCAGGTTCTGAGATTAAGCCCCGAGTGGGGCTCGGCACTCAGGGGTGACTTGAGACTCAGTGCTTGAAACTCTTTCTCTCCCTTTCCCTCTGCCCTTCCCCTTCCTTGAGCTCTCTCTTTCTCTCTCTAAAATAAAATAAAAATAAATAAATAAATAAATAAAATCTTAAAAAAGAAGCTGAAAGTGGATTAGTCAGCTCTAATTTCTCTTAGATTTCTTCTAAGTTATAAGATATCCAAGACTCAGGTTAATAGGCTAACGATACTTGAAGAACTGAATTGGAGGGAATTAAGGAGAGGATCAGAATACTTATGAGGAACATAACTTTGATTTATTGAGAGTTCCATTTATAAATATCTGTACATTATTTTTATTGATTACTTATATAATTCAGAAGTTTCCTTACTCTGATTCTCTTCCATCCTTAGGTAGTTATTATTGGATCTTTGCTTTTTCCAGTTCTGTCATAACCAAAATTTCTTTACTCTTTGAGGTAATATTCAATACTCTTTGTGTTTTGACAATTACTCAGCATGGGTATTAGGTGAATTCATTTACTTATGTATATTACTTACTATATACTTATTTATCAAAGGCCTATTTTATATATAACTGTATACTAGGCACTTTGTAATTGGGCCATTTTTTTTTTAATTTGTGAGGCCAGCACACACTAAATGAACCAGTTATATTTTTATGTAAGTAATGATTTGCAATGTGTACTTAATTCTTTTTTTGTAACTTTTATGGAACTTCCTTTTATTCTTTTTTAAATGGTTTAGGTTCTTTGCTCCCTTACTACTTTCCTCATTTTACCTTGTATTTCTATTTTCAAAAATCATTTTATAGTGTATTTGCTGTCTTTCTCTTTGTTCTTTATTTATCTTAATTTCTATTTATATTCTCCTGGCTAAAAGCTCTCTTATTCTAAATGAAAGAATCTGGAAGATATTTATTTTTTTTTAAAGAATTTATTTATTCATTTGAGAGAGAGAGAGTCCAGTGCAAGAGAGAGCGTGAGTGGGTGGGGGAAGGACAGAGGGAGAGGGAGAGGGAGAAGCAGGCTCCCCACTGAGCAGGGAGCCTGATGAAGGGCTGTATCCCAGGACCCTGGGATTAGGACTTAAACTAAAGGAAGACACTTAACTGACTGAGCCACCAGGCGCCCTGGAAGATATTTAAAACATATTTCTTTTGTTATACTTTTATTCTCCTAATAAGTCTAATACTTTTATTGATAATATTAATATACTAAAATAGCTCTTTAAGTCACCATTTCTCTTTTATTACCAATTTCTCCTTGAAAGGTTTCCGTGTAATCTTCAAAGAATAATCTTCAAATCATGCTTTTTTTATTCCCTGATAACTAATCTAATACCTGCATTCATACAAAGCAGGATTATACATTTACCATAAAAATAATTTATTTAATTTTAACATTTTCATAGAGCTATAGGATTAAAAAGCTTGGAGCAAAACATAAATATTGAGAGGATACAGTGCTAAGAGTTGAACACTTGGAATTTGACAGCTGCAAGCAAAGTTGGGAAGAACAAGGAAGAATTTGAGGTCTAATTTACACATAACAAAATTCACAGGTTTTAAATACTAGTTCAGTGAATTTTGACAGTTATACATAGCCATGTAGCCATCAGTCAAAATATGATATAGATTACCTTAAATCTTAAATTTTCTTCCTGCCCCTTTCCAGTTACTTTCCCACTTCCACCCCTTTCCTGAAGCAATGAATTTCTGGCTTTTATTATAGCTTAGTTTTGCCTGTTCTTGGACTTCATATAAATAGAATCTTAAGTATGTATTGTCTGTGTGTGTCTTCTTTCATGCAATATAATGTATTTGAGATTTGTCTGTGTTGTTGAATGTATCAGTAATTTGTCCCCTTTTTATTACTGAATAGTAGTCCCTCAAATATTTTTATTGAAGAATTACATTTCCATTATAGGTATAGATATGCTCATTACAGAAAATACAGCAGGCTAGAGAGAAAAACATTCTGGGATTATCCATATATTGAATACTCAGATATAGATGATAATTAGTGACTTTTTGGGTGCATTTTATTTCAGTATTTTTTTTATGTTTAGTTTTTGTTATATGGACATAAGCGACCACTCAAATAAGAACAGAGGGTATTTGTTTAGAGTTTGCTGTAGTGAGGGAGTCAGCCACCATTACTTGCATTTGGCAGAGACTCAAAGGTAAGTAGGGGAGTGGAGAAAGCTTTATAGTGAAAAAAAAGGTAGGCTTCAGATATGTTCTCATAGGAGGTTGTTGGTATGGGAAACTGGAGGCAGGCTGACTATAAATGAGGCATCCTATGTGATTGGCTTGGAAATCATATTTGGTTTTCTCTTATTCATACTGAGTTTGAAGTGTTGTGGGGGAAAGGGTCTATAACAATTAGGGAACCTGGCAGTCATTGACCAATTCTTAATGTTCTATCTAGGCTGATTACTGCAGAGGTTGTGATTTGGCTTCCTGGAATGGTTGCTGCAGGGATTGTGGTTTGGTTTTCTGGGCTGGTTGCTGCAGAGTTTGTGGGCCAAAATTCTGTTGTCATACTGGTCTGGCCATTATATGTCGTATGTTTAGTATCTCAGTTATATTATGGATATTATGCTATATTATGTTATAGACATATAGAATTTTACATGCTAGTTTTTCTGGATTAACATTAGAACATAAATGTCTTTATATTGTTAGGAATTTTTTCTTTACATAAGTTTAATGGCTTTATAACATTCCATCCAGTGGATACACTCTTCCTTTATTATTGGAAATTCAGGTTGTTTCCATTTTTAATATTATGGTATAATGCATGTGTCTTTCTCTTTGTCTCAGCATATATAGTATTATTTCCCCAGACTAGATTCCTAAAGGTAAACTAGGTGAATTGTACACTTGTATATATCTTGCTGAATTATTTACCAAAAGGATTCACCAATTTAAATTCACCTTAGTACTATATAACTACCAGCTTAATGATACTGTCACAAGCTTTAGGTATTTAAAAATCTTTTTCTTAATTTAGTATATGAAAATTCAAAATTAGTTATTTTAATTTATATTTTTTGGTTATTAATGATCTTGATTAATTTTCCTATGTACTTATTAACCAGTTGAGTTTCTTCTTACATGAATTTTTTTTCATATCTGTTACTTTCTCATCTCTTGGTTCTTAGAAATTTTCTATTAGTTTGTATAAAATTTTTATAAATTAAGTATATCAATCTTTTGTCTGTTATATTTTTGTAAAAAATTCCCTAGCTCATGATTTTCATTTTATATATATGTGTGTATATATATATATAGTTATATTTTTGTATAATCTATTGATTATTTTATCTCCTCTAAGCAAAGAATTGCCTCTAAAATTCAGAGTTTTGATTAAATAATCATTTCTATTTTATTTTATTTTCTGGTGCTTTGATCTTTTATATTTTAATTTTTTTATCCAGTTAGAATCTGTTTTAAAATGACTCTTTCCTCCTTATAACCAATCAGTTTTATCATATCATTTGTTAACTGATTCTTCCTTTTCCTACTAGTTGTGATACTCCTTTGTCATATATTAACTTTTGATGGGTACTAGAATTTGTATCTGAAATAAAAATGTTCTTCTGTCTTTCTCCCTGTTCTAATGCCAATATCATACTAACTTAATTTTTAGGCTGAAGACTGGCCAAAATAACACATAGACTGGGTTTTGGAACATTTGAAAGGAAGTGTAGTGTTTGTGCCCATCAACCATACTGCATTTCTGTAATTAGACAAAGTTGGGTTTATTACAGCAAGGGAGATTGCATATGATAGGGAGCCATGAAACATCTCACTAAGAGGGTGTTAGGACTTGTCACAGAATTTGGGTGTATGTTAGGTGCTTTTAGAAACGTTCAAATAAGCATGAATTGAGTGTTGTCAGAAAGTGGGGGACAATTCTATCATTTGAATCCTAAGAATTTTTATGTAGGAGGCAAGAGGAATGGCATGAGGCTAAAGCTATAATGGCTAAAGAAGCAGCAGTTGCTTATGTTAGCTGGATGTGGGGGACACTTAGTCATTAGTGTGGTTTGCACAGTTTTCTCTTATGTTTATCAGTACCCAGATGTGATTCTGCAGTGGCTTTTTGTCTTGCTTCACATGGTCATAAAGTGTCCTTGTTTGATGTTGGTTTTCTAGGAAACTGTTCATGTTCAGCAGGAGAACATCATAAGCTAGGTGTTAGTGCCAGGCAAACTCCAGGTGACAGCTGCTAGAGGCTGCTTTTTTTTTCCTCCCCCCTCTTTCAGCAATTTTGTTTAAAGTAGCTTTTGTAGCTAAAGTTGCTACAATATCTTGCTATGTAGGCCTTGTTCAAAACCAAGATAAGAGAATTTTCTTATTAGTTGACAGCCAAAAATCCATATTGATTGATTTTAATTTGTTATATAATTGTTGGACAACTACTGTTTTGTATAATTATATACTTGAAATAGTGTTCTTAAAGACTATCCTAAATGGTGTGTGTGTGTGTGTGTGTGTGTGTGTATGTATAACAATTGCTTGTGCTCTTTTCATTTGTACTGTTTCTCCATTTATCACATTTTCTTTTCCTCTCCATTTTGAAAAAATAATGCAAATTTTATTTGCTCCATATAATATTCTCTAGTAGGCACCCATTTTTAACTCTAGCAGATAGATAGAAGATTTGAATTAACTCTTGTTTTTCTGAGAGTTCAACATAGCAAATCAGTTCAGTATTTTTATTTATTTTAATATTCTTATATAGCTAGGTGAATATACAAAATTCTATATACTGTGGAAATAACACTGATTTCCAAAAATAAAGATATTTATAGAAATAAAACTGATTTTCAAAAATCCTATAGGAAGCTTTGTTGTGTATGTATTAGTGTGAATGAGGTAAGCTGCCTATGATATCCTGATTTTTCACCTGAGCTGTGTGGTATCAGCTTAAACCAGTTATTTTAACCAAATTACAGAAGAGGAATTATTATCTAGCCTGCATCACTGCTAATAATTTACAATGCTGGGAGTGGTCTTACTTCCATTTTTCTAAACTTTTTAGTCACTCTTATATTGGCAAAAATAGATATTTGATAAAAGAAACTTATGTGAGGTAAAATAATATCATTTGTGAATATCTTTAGCAAATGTATATTTTGAGGAGAGCATTGTATCTGAGAGAAGGATGGCCAGGCTGTTGAAAGTATCACACTCAAACTTAGTTTACCGAGTCTGGTGGAGATTCAGGCAAGGAAGTGTTTAGGGCATAGTCACATATGGCAGGTTATGTAAAGATTGTATTTGTTTGGTTTAGTGTGATCGAATTTAGGCAGAGATTAAGATTCAAAATGAAAGCTACAGAACCTGAAAGAGTAGAGGCAAGAGTGATGCAGGAGGAACTGTGATTCTGGGTAAGAATCCAGTTGCTCAGGTTGATCTTGAGGAACCAGGATTAAAGATCTCTGGGGCACCAATAGCAAAGCTAATTTAATACCAAATCGGTTGGCCAAGGTTTTCTTAATCCCCTTAAAGGATTACTTTTAAAGGAATGGTAGTAGTTTTCTGAAACCACCAAGCTACTTCTTGTAACTTCACACTACAAAAAAAATTTGAAACTTTTTTTTTTTTCTATCTCTTTTATTCTCCCTGCCCTGGTTAGTTCTAATGTGCAGTTCTTTTTCTTCATGATTTACTCCCCGCCCCCCCCCCCCCCGCAGGTGTTCATCTTTGTTTGTTCAGTCTTTGTTTTGCTGACTCAGTTGTTTTTGCCAAATCATATTCTCCTTCTATTCCCAAAAGAAGAATAATTTTTGGTACCAAATTCTCTTGAAGCATTTGAAAATTTTTTCAATACTCTTAAAATTTCTTTTAAGATTTCTTCTTTGATCCATGTACTATTTGGAAGTGCATTGTTTAATTTCCAAGTATTTTGGGGTTTTCCAGCTATCTTTCTCTTATTGATTTCTACTTTAATTCCATTGTGGTTTTAGAGCATACTTTGTATGATTTCAATCCTTCTTAATTTGTTAATAAGTGTCCAGAATGTGGTTTGTCTTAGTGAATTTTCTATATGAGCTTGAGAAGAATATTCTGTTGTTAGATGAAGTATTCTGTAAATGTCAATTAGATCTACTTGATTAATTATATTATTCACTTCAGCTATGTCCTTACTGATTTTTGTCCTGCTAGATCTATTACTAAGAGGGGGTGTGAAAGTGTCCCACTATAATAGTGTATTTGTGTATGTCTTATTGTGGTTCTGTTTTTGCCTTATGTATTTTGATGCTCTGTTGTTAGATGCATACATATTAAGGGTTATTTTATCTTTTTGGAGAATTAATCCCCTTATTACTATGTAAATCCCCTTTTTATCTCAGATAATTTTTCTTGTTCTGAAGTCTGCTTTGCCTGTAATTAATATAACTACTCCCACTTTCTTTTGATTAGTGTTAACTGGCATTTTTTTCCGTCCCTTTACTTTTAGTTGATCTGTGTCTTTACAGTTAAAGTGGGTTTCTTGTGGACCACATATAGTTGAGGTCTTGTTTATTTTTATCCACTTTAAAATATATATCTTTTAATTGGTGTATTTATTTATTTTTTAAGATTCCACTTATTTACTTGAAAGAGAGCGAGCACAAGCAGAAGGAGCAGCAGAGGGAGAGGGAGAAGCAGGCTCCCTGCAAAGAAACCTGACATGGGGCTAGATCCCAGGACACTGGGATCATGACCTGAGCTGAAGGCAGACAGTTGCCCCTCTTTTAATTGGTGTATTTATTAGTCTTTTGATGTTTAATATATGGTTATTTATATAGTTGGATTAACATCTACCATATTTGTTACCATTTTCTACTTGTTGCACATATTCTTTGTTTCTTTCATTTTTTTCTTATACTCTTTTTCTGCCTTTTCAGGTTTTATTGAGCATTTTATATGGTTGAATTTTCTCTCCTCTTCCCTTAGCAATTACACTTCATTTTATACTTTAGTGAGCTTGTGCCTTTGGACTGGGACTTTTACAATTACTTCTCAGTTTTCTGGGGTTTTTTTTCTCCCCTTAAGTGAGATGGCAAGGTCAGAGTTGATATTTCCCATATATGTCTTGAGGGCTGGGGTACTGGAGTTGAGTATTTCCCTTCCCCAGTTGATTAGGTTCTGATAAAATAGTTTTTCTTGAAGGCTGGACTTGTTAAAAACAACAGAAGTTCTGGGTGTATTTCTAAATGTCTACTTTTTCCTTCTTTCTGCCAGAATCAGGAGGCTCTTGTCTTCACTGTGAGAACCTGGTAGGGCTTCTGGAGGTAAAAGCCACAAAAGTGTGGGGGCCCCATTAAAACTGGGTCTGTTGAAGTTTTTTTTAACTCTCAAACTTATCCACAGGAACCTCCATCAATTTGTCAGTAACGGTTTAGATTTTCCTTCTCTGTACTGGTCCACATATAGAGGTTTCTGCTATTAAGCTTTTGTTCCAGTAAGCTGTGATTCTCTACATCTGCCTGTCTTATCTCTCCAGTTTTGGGGGCAGTGGTTTGCCCTGTGACCTCAGTTCTCTGATAGATCTAAGAGAAATTATTGATTTTCAGTTTCTCCTGCTTTTTTCTTGTGTAGATGGGACTTACAACTTCTAGTTTCCTTATATGCCAGACTAGAAACTAGAACTTCAGTATTTTTTTAAAACAACAAATAAACTTAAAATCTTGATGTATATACTGAAATTAATTGAAATAATAAAAGGATTTTAGCATCATCATAATAGTAAATAATTGTTAATGATATACAACTTACTGGGTTATATGTAGACTTTAAATCTGACTTTGAACCCCATTAGTAAGGGTATAAATTTAACTTTTTCAATTATATTGAGGTTTACTGTGAGTTATTTTAAACTCAAGAAGTGTTTAGTGAGTACCTAAATGTACCTAGAATTCTTTCTCTTTTAAGCTTCTATTTTTTAAAAATTTTACAAGCAATATGTATTCTTTGTGGCAAAACTAGAAAATACAGATAAGCGAAAAAAGAAACCTATTATTTTGCCCAGATACTACCACCACTAACGTTTTGTAGTATTTATTTTTGAGATGTTTTTCTCTGTTTATGATTATGTGCAAAGTTTATATATAAAAATGGGATCTATACATTCTTTGTAACTTTTTCTTACTTAATATGTTATGAACATTTTCCTGTTGTGGTTATTTAGTTTTTTTCCATATGGTTGAGTGGTTGCCTAGAATTCTATTATATTTGTGGATTCTAGCTTATTTAAACAAATCCCCAATTATTTCTAATTTTTTACTTTCATGAAATACGATAATATCTTTGTGCATTTTTATTTGCTTAGAATTTTTCCTTAGGATAAATTCCTAGGAGAACAATTACATAGCTAAAGGGTAAGCATATTTTTAAAAGATTTTGATACATATAATCCAATTGTCTCACTGAAAAGATATACGAGTTTGTATTTTTATTAGAATTTTTCATTTATTTGTTAAGTATATACCTTAGTAAAAATGGGGAGTTGGGGAAAAAGCTTACTTGTTTCCTTTTACCCTTGAAAACCCTGGAAATTGCCATTATTTAAAAAACCTGACTATATAATTGGCAACAGATGGTAACTTGAGTTTGTTTTAATTTGTATCTCATTGTTTAGTAGTGAATTTTGCATATAAAAATACTTATTGCTCATTTGTATTTCTTCTGTAGTGAATTAGATGTTGTCTTTGAGTATTTCATTTCATTGGCTTTTTCTTACTGTTTAGAAAACACTTTAGGGCGGGGCGCCTGGGTGGCACAGCGGTTAAGCTTCTGCCTTCGACTCAGGGCGTGATCCCAGCGTTCTGGGATCGAGCCCCACATCAGGCTCCTCCGCTATGAGCCTGCTTCTTCCTCTCCCACTCCCCCTGCTTGTGTTCCCTCTCTCGCTGGCTGTCTCTATCACTGTGGAATAAATAAATAAAATCTTAAAAAAAAAAAAAAAAGAAAACACTTTAGGGCGCCTGGGTAGCGCAGTCGTTAAGCATCTGCCTTCGGCTCAGGGTGTGATCCCGGCGTTCTGGGATCGAGTCCCACATTGGGCTCCTCCACTGGGAGCCTGCTTCTTCCTCTCCCACTCCCCTGCTGTGTTCCCTCTCTCGCTGGCTATCTCTCTGTCAAATAAATAAATAAAATCTTAAAAAAAAACCAAAAACCCACTTTATATAGTTAAGATATTAACACTTTGTCTATTGTGTTATGCATAAAAAAACCGTTCAGCACTTTATTATGTAAAAAGGCTTTAAGGCTCTCTTAATCTTCATATGGGCCAAAAACAGTTTGTAATATTTTATTACTTTAGTTCTCATATTTTTTTTGTAGTAATGCATTTTAATCCATTTTGAATTTTATTGTCATTGGTGTGAGATAGTGATCTAATTTTGTTAAATGATCAGTCACTTTTCCAGTACCAGTTGTAGAATATCCCTTTTTTTCTCACTGATCTGATTGCTGCTTTTAATCATATATTCAATTATTTTTTTCACTTGATCTGCTTTTGACACTTTATTTCATTCTATTAATCTGTGTCTTCCTATATTAGTACCACAATTAAAATTGTGATTGTTTTATATTTCAGAATTTTATAGTTCTCCCACTGTTTATCTTTCCTTTTAAAAAAATGTTTTTGGTTAGTTTCAGGTTTATTTTTACTCTAGTCTTTTTCTGAAGTTTCATAAAAAATCCAAAAGGGATTCTGATCTACATTGCATTTTTTCCCTTTTTTCCCCCAAGTTTTTATTTAACTTGCAGTTAGTTAATATACAGTGTAATATTAGTTTCAGGTGTAGAATTTAGTGATTCATCGTTACATACAACTCCCAGTGCTCATCACAAGTGCCCTCCTTAATACCTAACACCTATTTAACCCATCCCCCTATCCACCTCCCCTGCTGTAACCTGCAGTTTGTTCTCTAGAGTTAAGACTCTGTTTCCTGGTTTGGATTTCTTTTTTTTCCCCCCTGTGTTCATCTGTTTTGTTTTTTAAATTCCACACATGAGTGAGATCACATGGTATTTGTCATTCTCTGACTGACTTATTTCACTTAGAGTAATACTCTAGCTCCATCCATGTCATTGGAAGTGGTAAGATTTCATTCTTTTTGATGCCTGTGTAATATTCCATTACACACACACACATACACACACACCACATCTTCTTTATCCATTCATCAGTTGATGGATATTTGTTCTCTTTCCATAATTTGGCTATTGTTAATAATGCTGCTATAAACATCAGGATGCATGTATCCCTTCAAATCAGTATTTTTGTATCCTTTGGGTGAATACCTAGTAGTACAATGGCTAGGTCATACGGTAGTTCTATTTTTAACTTTTTGAGGGACCTCTGTACTGTTTTCTAGAGTGGCTGCACCAGTTTGCATTCCTACCAACAGTTTAAGAGATTTCCCCTTTCTCCATATCCTCACCAACACCTGTTGTTTACTGTGTCGTTAATTTTAGCCATTCTAGCTAGGTATAAGGTGATAACCATGTAGGTTGTTTTTTTTTTTTAAATCTCATTGTAGTTTTGATTTGCCTTTCCCTGATAATAAGTGATGTTGACCATCTTTTCATGTAACTGTTGGCCATCTATATGCCTTATTCAGAAAAATGTCTATTCATATCTTCTACCCATTTTGTGACTGGATTATTTGTTTTTAGGGCATTGAGTTTTATAAGTTCTTTATATATTTTGGATACTAGCCCTTAATCAGATATGTCATTTGCAAATATCTTCTCCCTTTCTGAAGGTTGCCTTTTAATTTCTTGATTGTTTTTCTTCACTGTGTAGAAACTTTTTACCTCGATGAAGTCCCAATAGTTAATTTTTGCTCTTATTTCCCTTGCCTCGGGAGACATATCTAGTAAGAAGTTGCAATAGCCAATGTCAAAGAGATTACTGCCTGGGTTCTCTTCTAGGATTTTGATGGTTTCCTGCATCACATTTAGGTCTTTTATCTATTTTGAATTTATTTTTGTGTATGGTGTAAGAAAGTGGTCCAGTTTCGTTCTTTTGCATGTTGCTGTCCAGTTTTCCCAACACCATTTGTTGAAGAGATTGTATTTTTTCCATTGAATTTTTGTTCCTACTTTGTTGAAGACTAGTTGAACATACAGTTGTGGGTCCATTTCTGAGTGTTCTGTTCCATTGATCTATGTGTCTATTTTTTGTGCGAGTACCATACTGTCTTGATCATTATAGCTTTGCAATATAATTTGAAGTCCAGAATTGTGATGCCTCCAGCTTTGCTTTTCTTTTTCAAGCTTGCTTTGGCTATTCAGGATCTTTTATGGTTCCATACAAATTTTAGGATTGTTTGTTCTAGCTTTGTGAAAAATGCTGTTGGTATTTTGATAAGGATTGCATTAAGTGTGTAGATGTCTTTGGGTGGTATAGATATTTTAACAATATTTGTTCTTCCAATCCATGAGCTTGGAATGTTTTTCCATTTCTTTGTGTCATCTTCAGTTTGCTTCATAAGTATTCTTTAGTTTACAGAGTATAGATCTTTTATCTTTTTGGTTAGGTTTATTCCTAGGTATCTTAAGGTTTTTGGTGCAATTGTAATTCCTTGATTTCTCTGTCTGCTGTTTTGTCATTGGTGTATAGAAATGCAATAGATTTCTGTACATTGACTTTATATCCTGCTACTTTGCTGAATTCATGTATCAGTTCTAGCAATTTTTTGGTGGAGTCTTTTGGATTTTCTATGCAGAGTATCATGTCATCTGCAAATAGTGAAAGTTTGACTTCTTCCTTGCTGATTTGGATGCCTTTTATATCTTTTTGTTGTATGATTACAGTACTATGTATTATGTTACATAACAGTGGTGAGAGCGGCCACCCCTGTCTTGGTGCGGACTGTAGAGGAAAAGGTCTTAGTTTTTCCCCGTTGAGGATTATATCACCTGTGGATTTTTCGTATATGGCCTTTATGATATTGAGGTATGTTCTCTCTATCCCTACTTTGTTGAGGGTTTTTATCATGAATGGATGTTGTACTTTGTCCAGTGCTTTTTCTGCATCTCTTGAGAGGATCATATGATTCTTATTCATTCTCTTTTTATTTATTTTTAATTTTTTTTATACTTTAAAATTTCATTTATTTAATGATTTTTTATTATGTTAGTCACCATACAGTACATCCCCGGTTTCCGATATAAGGCTCGATGATTCATTAGTTGCGTATAACACCATGCAATACGTGCACCATGCAATATGTGCCCTCCTTACTACCCATCACCAGTCTATCCCATTCCCCCACCCCCCTCCCCTCTGAGGGCCTCAGTTTGTTTCTCATAGTCCATAGTCTCTCATGTTTCATTCCCCCTTCTGATTACCCCCCCTTTCTTTATCCCTTTCTTCCCCTACTGATCATCCTAGTTCTTATGTTCCATAGATGAGAGAAATCATATGATAGTTGTCTTTCTCTGCTTGACTTATTTCACTTAGCATTACCTCCTCCAGTGCCGTCCATGTTGTAGCAAATGTTGAGAACTCGTTCTTTCTGATAGCTGAGTAATATTCCATTGTATATATGGACCACAACTTCTTAATCCAGTCATCTGTTGAAGGGCATCTCGGCTCCTTCCACGATTTAGCTATTGTGGACATTGCTGCTATGAACATTGGGGTGCATATGGCCCTTCTCTTCACTACGTCTGTATCTTTGGGGTAAATACCCAGTAGTGCAATGGCTGGATCATAGGGTAGCTCAATTTTTAACTTTTTAAGGGACCTCCACACTGTTTTCCAGAGTGGCTGTACCAACTTGCATTCCCACCAACAATGTAGGAGGGATCCCCTTTCTCCACATTCTCTCCAACAATTGTTGTCTCTTACCTTGTCTATTTTTGCCATTCTAACCGGCGTAAGGTGGTATCTCAGTGTGGTTTTGATTTGAATTTCCCTGATGGCTAATGATTTTGAACATGTTTCATGTGTCTGTTAGCCATTTGATGTCTTCATTGGAAAAGTGTCTGTTCATATCTTCTGCCCATTTTTTGATTTGTTTATTTGTTTCTTGTGTATTGAGTTTGAGAAGTTCTTTGTAGATCTTGGCTACCAGTCCTTTATCTGTAGCATCATTTGCAAATATATTCTCCCATTCCGTGGGCTGCCTCTTAGTTTTTCTGACTGTTTCCTTGGCTGTGCAGAAGCTTTTTATCTTGATGTAGTCCCATAAGTTCATTTTATCTTTTGTTTCTCTTGCCTTTGGGGATGTGTCATGAAAAAGGTTGCTTTGGCCGATGTCATAGAGGTTGCTGCCTATGTTCTCCTCTAGAATTTTGATGGATTCCTGTCTCACATCGAGGTCTTTCATCCATTTGGAGTTTATCTTTGTGTATGGTGTGAGAGAGTGGTCAAGTTTCATTCTTTTACATGTAGCTGTCCAGTTTTCCCAGTACCATGTGTTGAAGAGACTGTCTTTTCCCCACCGGATGTTTTTTCCTGCTTTATCAAATATTAGTTGCCCAAAGAGCCGAGGGTCCATTTCTGGGTTCTCTATTCTGTTCCATTGGTCTATGTGTCTGTTTTTGTGCCAGTACCATGCTGTCTTTGTGATCACAGCTTTGTAGTACAGCTCGAAATCCGGCATTGTGATGCCCCCAGCTTTGTTTTTCCTTTTCAACAGTTCCTTGGCGATTCGGGGCCTTTTCTGGTTCCATACAAATTTAAGGACTATTTGTTCCAGTTCTTTGAAAAATGTCCTCGGTATTTTGATCGGGATAGCATTGAAAGTGTAGGTTGCTCTGGGTAGCATGGACATTTTAACTATGTTAATTCGTCCGATCTATGAGCATGGAATATTTTTCCATCTTTTTATGTCTTCCTCAATGTCTTTCAAGAGTGATTTATAGTTTCTAGAATATAGGTCCATGGGCATTAGAATAGAATGAGTATTCTTTGGTTCTGGGGTGTAGTGTTCTATATATATCTATGAGGTCCAACTCGTCGAGTATGGCATTCAAAGCCTTTGATTCTTTGCTTAGTTTTTGCCAGGGTGTTCTGTCTATTTCTGATAGTGGAGTGTTGAGGTCCCCTACTATTAATGTATTTTTATTTATATGTCTCTTTATTCTGGTTAAGAGTTGGCTTGTGTATCTTGCTGCTCCCCTGTTGGGGGCATATATATTTATAATTGTCATATCCACTTGTTGAATACTTCCCTTAAGAATAATATAGTGCCCTTCTACATCTCTAACTATAGTCTGTAGTTTAAAATCCAATTTATCTGATATGAGAATTGCTACCCCAGCTTTCTTTTGAGGTCCATTTGCGTGAAAGATGGTACTCCATCCCCTTACTCTCAGTCTGAATGCATCTTTGGGTTTGAAATGAGTCTCTTGTAGACAGCAAATGGATGGGTCATTTCTTTTTATCCAATCTGCAACCCTGTGGCGTTTATGGGATGGTTCAAACCATTTACATTAAGACTGAGTACTGAGAGATATGATTTTAATGTTGCCATGTTGCCAGTAAAGTCTTTGTTTGTATTGGCTGTGACTTTCTGTTCTGTATCACTCTTGGGGCCTTTTTACTTTTATAGAACCCCCCGTAATATCTCCTGTAGGGCTGGTTTCGTGGTTACAAAATTGGTTAGTGACTGGCGATTCTGAAATGTCTTTATTTCTCCATCAATTCTGAATGACAGCCTTGCTGGATAAAGGATCCTTGGCTGCATGTTTTTCTCTGAAAGAGCTTTAAATATGCTCCCCCAACCCTTTCTCTCATTCCAGGTCTGTGTAGACAGGTCTGACGTAATTCTGATGCTTTTGCCTTGGTACGTGAGAAATTTCTTTGCCCTGGCCGCTTTCAATACTGTATCCTTGCATCTAATATTTGCGAATTGCACTATGACGTGACGTGGCGTAGGTTTGTCATGGTTGAGCTTGGGAGGGGTCCTCTCTGCCTCTTGGATACGAATGTTTGTTTCCCTTGCTAGATTAGGGAAGTTTTCAGCTACAATTTGTTCAAATATCTCTTCTAGACCTCTGTTTTCCTCCACCCCCTCGGGGATGCCGATGATTCTGACATTGGATCATTTCATTGAGTCAGTAATCTCCCGTAACCTCCATTCATGGGCGTGGATTTTTTTAAGACCAGCTTCTATTTTCGTTTTTTCCTCTATTAACCCATCCTCCAATTCACTAATATGTTCCTCTGTTTCGGTGACCCTGGCCGTCAGAGCCTCTAGTTTTGACTGTATTTGGCTCATAGAATTTTTAATTTCTGTCAGATTCGCTCTCATTTCTGTCCTTAGGGATTCTGTATTCTCAGTAACCTTTTCGTTAATACTTTTTTCAATTCTACTCATCATTTTGACCATCGTTACTCTGAATTCCATTTCTGATAATTTGGTTACATTCCATATCCATTATTTCTGTGGCAGAGGCCACAGACTCACTGTCTTTTCTTTGCTGGGGGGGGCTTCTCCTTCTTGTCATTCTGATGAGGAGAGGTTGCGGGGTTGTCCAGAGCCCAAATTATTGACTGGGTCCCAGGCCGTGTCCCTTGTTTTATAGGGATCTTGGGGATGTGGGCTTCTTCTTTAAAGATTTTATTTATTTTTATGTGGCAGTAGCCAACCAGCGAAAGGTGAACACAAGCAGGGGCGTGGGAGAGGAAGAAGCAGGCTCCCAGCAGAGGAGCCCGATGAGGGACTCCTTTCCGGAACGCCGGGATCACGCCCTAAGCCGAAGACAGGCGCTCAATGACTGCGCCACCCAGGTGCCCCGGGTTGTGGGCTTCTTGATTTTTCAAACTGCCTTCTGGGGGAGGGGCCTGCCGCGCCCATACTCAGGCAACCCTGTTTGGGTAGAGTCTCCGTGTCCCCTGCGAGGGGGGATGGGGATGGGCACGCTGTGAGCTGGTATTTCCAGGCTTTTGTTCTCTGGCGGCTTTCCCTGGCAGTTTGCTGTGCCTCTTCTGAGAGTCAGAGCAGCAGCGGCCGAATTTCAGCCTCTGTCACGGAACAGAAGGGATCGCGGACCGTTCTCCACTGATGTTCTGGCCACTTTAACTCTGTTACTGTTGGTGCTGCTCAACCCTGCAGCGTCCCGGGATGTGCGCCCCACACCCGGCATCCCAGCCCTCACTTCTAGGGCCGGCGCGTCTCTGTCCTTTGTGTTTCTAACGCCTCCGGCTGCCAGCTGCCCCCGTGCACTCCTGGATCTTCGGGTCTCAGTCTATTTCTGGTGAGCACACCAGGATTCCAGAGTTCCGTGAGAAGCCTGGTGGCGCGCGCTCCCCGCTCAGGGTCTCAGTCTGCTGTTTCGCGGGTGCCATCTGCGAGTCCGCCCGCTCCCCCGTGCAGGTGGCCCGCCAGCCGCCAGCCTCCCCGCGCGCGCTCCGGGAGCTCCCGGTCTCAGTCTGGATCCAGTGAGCACACCGGGATTCTGGAGTTCCGCGAGATGCCTGGTGGCTCTCGCTCCCGGCTCACCGGTCTCTGTTCTCTCGCGGTGCCGTCCGTGAGTCTGCCCGCTCCCCCGTGCAGGTGGCTACCGCTTCCCGGCCTCCGAACGCGGCGGCTCCCTCCCCTTCCGTTTATCTTCCGATATCTGTGCGCGGTTTCACGGCTCCCCGCTTCGTATCTCAATACTCAGCGCTGGAGATGTTCATTTGTAGAGATCCAGATGTATCTTCCTGCGTCTCAGGCTGATTCCGTGAATGTTCAGGCTGGTGTGGTACCTATCCAGCTCGACTCAGGGGACCGGCTGAAAAAGGGGTCCCCTACTCCTCCGCCATCTTAACTCCTCCCCCACTTTAAAATTTCAAATTCTACCCTTCACATTACTGAAAGAAGCAGTCTCTATGTCATTAATTTTGCCTCCAAAAGGATTTTCAGCATTTCCCAGTCTTCAAAGCACTTCCCTCTATCTTGCCAGTTCAGACTGAGAGCTGTCCTTTGTTGACTAGAATCTGACCACACCCAGGGGGCAGGTATCTTTTCCTGGCTTGTCTGCTTCACGATCTCTCACAGGGCTACATTCAAGGTGTCAGCTCAGCGTGCGGCAGTCGGAGGATTTGGGAGGATTTGTGTACGTGTGACGTAAACCCAGGTCGAGAGAGTGAGTCTTCATTCTCTTTTTAAATGTGGTGTATCATATTGATTGATTTGCAAATATGTTTTTTTAAAGATTTTATTTATTTATTTATTTGACAGAGATAGAGACATCCAGCGAGAGAGGGAACACAAGCAGGGGGGGTGGGAGAGGAAGAATCAGGCTCATAGCAGAGGAGCCTGATGTGGGGCTTGATCCCAGAACTCCGGGATCACGCCCTGAGCTGAAGGCAGACACTTAACCGCTGTGCCACCCAGGCGCCCCTGATTTGCAAATATTGAACCACCTTTGCAGCCCAGGAATAAATCCCACTTGATCATGGTGAATGATTATTTAATGTGCTATTAGATTCAATTTGCTAGTATTTTGTTGAGAATTTTTGCAACCATGTTCATCAGGGATATTGGCCTATAGTTCTCTTTCTCTCTTTTTAAAGATTTAATTTATTTATTTGAGAAAGAGGGAAAGAACAAGATAATGAGTGGTAGGGAGGAGGGACTGGGAGAGAGGGAGAAGCAGACCTCCCTCTGAGTAGGGAGCCTGATGCCAGGCTAGGTTTCAGGACCCTGAGATCATCACCTGAGCTGAAGGCAGACCCTTAACCAACTGAGCCACCTAGGAGCCCCTATAGTTCTTTTGTAGTGGAGTTTTTGTCTGGTTTTGTAATCAGGATAATGCTGGCCTCATAGAATGAGTGTGGAAGTTTTCCTTCCATTTCTATATTTCTGAACAGTTTGAAAAGAATGGATATTAACTCTTTAAATATTTGGTAGAATTCCCTTTTGAAGCCATCTGGCCCTGGACTTCTGTTTGTTGGGAGGTTTTTTGTTATTGATTGAATTTCTTTGCTGGTTATCAGTCCGTTCAAATTTTCTATTTCTTCCTGTTTCAGTTTTTATAGTTTGTATGTTTCCAGGAATTTATCCATTTCTTCCAAATTTTCTGATTTGTTGGCCTATAATTTTTCATAATATTCTCTTGTAACTGTATTTCTGTGGTGTTGGTTTTTATTTCTCCTCTCTTATTTGTGATTGTATTTATTTGGTTCCTTTCTCTTTTCTTTTTGATAAATCTGGCTTGGTTTATCAATTTTATTAATTTTTTGAAAGAACCATTTCCTTGTTTCATTGTTCTGTTCTGGTTTCCAATTTGAGATTAGTTGGTTTTTAGCTATTTTATCTCTATGGTAAGTGTCTCCCTGATGTCTTCCATGCTTTTCTCAAGCCCAGCAAGTATCCCTATAACTGCTTTAAATTCTTCATCAGACATATTGCTTATATTTGTTTTGATTAGATCTCTGGCTATTACCTTTTCCTATTCTTTCTTTTGGGATGAATTCCTCCATTTTGGCATTTTTTCTGGGCTTCTGTCTTCTTCTGTGTGTTAAAAAAAAAAAAAGGTATGTTATGTTTTCTGTTCCTGAGAATAATGGCTCTTTAAAGAAGAGGCCATAAACTATCTAGGGTGTGGTGCTTCAGGGACCATCTCTGGTGTGTGCTATATGCACACTGCCACTGTGTTTGGCTGCTCTATCCCTCAGATCCGTCATCTGCAGAAGTCCTCCTTGCCTGTGGTGGGCAGTGTTTGGACCTTGGCCAGTGTGTGGCGGATTTTAACTTGCCCTGATCTGCTTGTTAAATGAGACCCGATGCTACTTCCAGTAGAACTGAAGCCTTTCAGAACTCTATGGTTGGTGGACATGGTTCATGCAGAGGTTTCTGGTCTTCTGGGGAAGCAGCCCACTGCACTGGTCCTTAAGGCACACTTGCCCGAGAAAAGCAGTACCAGCAGGAAGCAGGGGTTTGGGACTTGGTGTAAGCAGGTTAGGCAGCCAGTGTTGGTGCTGTGCAGTTTACTGATGTTGGTTTATGCTCAGGGGCAGGGGAGGGAAATGGTAACAGCCAGCTCCTTTGCCTCCCGAGAGAGGACTCCGTGCTTGCTGCTTTCTGGATAGTACTCCCAGAAGAGCGAGTAATTTCCCCTAGTGTATCCCAGGCGTTTTTCATATGGCTGTTTTCACGCTGCCTGTCTCCAGGTTGTTTGCCTGTCTTTAGCAGCACAGTGCACTTTGGGCTGTATTCCAGCCAAGCCTGCTGACTTAAAACTTCAAGCTTTAGTGATGGGCTGTGGCAGGAGCCTGTGCTGGTCTTCTGCAGGAAGGTCTTGCCTTACTGGGACTGATGGCGGTTTGACTGAGAAGAGCAGTTGTGCCAGAGTGCAGGGCCATGGGATTCAGAGCAGGAGGCTAAATAGCCAGTGTCCAGGTTAGCCGCCCTCAACAAATGTCTCTGCACCTATGCTGAGGGGTGGGGGAGGGAAATGGTGCCTGCTGGCTCTTTTGTCCCCTGAAAAGCAACTCTGAAAATGTCACCTTGCACAGAAGCACTCCAAGATGAGCGAATAGTCCCCATGCACCTTAGGCAATCCTCAGATCGAGCCTTCTGCCCCAGGGTTGCTTCCCTGCCTTCTCTCCAGTAGTAAGGCAGTACCCTCAGGTCTCTATCCCAACCACGCCTGGAGACCTCTAAAACTCCAGTCTTTGAGCCCTGCTGGTTGCAACAACTCATGAAAATCAGTCCCTCTCATTTTCCCAGGGAATGGCTTTGGGGAAGTGTTCTCCTTATGAGAGTATCCTTGTATGTTACACTCTGTTTTTTTCTGGGACCAGGGCTTCCTCCCTTCTGCAGCACCTGTGATCTGTTTTCCCCCAAACCATGTCTGTGCACTTCCTACCTTCCTCAGTGTGACCTCTTCTTTCCCACTAGTTGTGCAGTTTGTTTTGTCAGTCCTCAGGTAGATTTCTTGGGTATCCAGAATGATTTGGTGGTTATCTAGCTGTGTTCAAGGGAGGAGGCAAGCCTAGGGTCCTCTAACTATACCACCATCTTAGCTCCCCCCCAATACATTTTAGTGTTAATTCGGGGAAAGTTTGACATTTTTTAAAAAGATTTTTCTTTATTTGTGAGAGAGAGAGAGCAAGAGTGCGCACGATTGAGCACAAGCAGGAGGAGTGGCAGGCAGAGGGAGAAGCAGCCTCCTTCTGAGCAAGGAGCCTGATGTGGGACAACATCCCAGGACCCTGGGATCATGACCTGAGCTGAAGGCAGATGCTTAAACACCTGAGCCACCCAGGTGTCCCTTGATATTTTAAATATCAAATCCTCTGAGTTTATGGTATACCTCTCAGTTATTCATTTTTTTTTTTACATTGATCGATGTTTTGTAGTTTGGTTGGTTGGATATAGCTAAGTGACATATTTCTAGCTAGGCTTTATCCTAGAATTTTATTATTTTTGTTTTTATTTGTTTTGCTATTTTGAATAGAAACTCTTCTTATATTTTTTGTTTAGTGCTAATCTAGAAGAAAGGTAATATTTTGACATATTTATTTTATAACTGTTTCAATAAACTTAGTAAATTTAGGTTGGGATAGAGAGATCCCTAGGTTCGTTGGAGAGATATTTAAGAGATTGTACCAGTTTGTTTTCTCAAACTCTATTTAATCGTGTTATACTTTTAAAAATACGCTAGTAGAGGGGCACCTGGGTGGCTCAGTAGGTTAAGTGTCTGCCTTTGGCTCAGGTCACTATCCCAGGATCCTGGGATTAAGCCCTGTTTTGGTTTCCCCCCTCAGTAAGGAGTCTGCTTCTCCCTCTCCGTCTGCCCCTTCCCCGCTCATGTGCGTGCATGTGCTCTCTCTCAAATAACTAAAATCTTAAAAAGTATAAAAATACTCTAGAAGAATTACTTTTGAAATATTTTACTTGGGACTTACACTTTATATTTTTAAATAGAATTGAGGTATAATATGTGTGTGTATATATATAGTGTATATTAGGTTTTTGAATTTGAGTTTAATCTCTCTCTTGTTTTCCATCTAAAATAAAGTAACTTGTTCCCTGAAAGTTTGAAAAATACTCTTTTGGCTGGGATCAATATTTTGAGGGAGGTTTTTTTTTAAATAAAAGTTTTATGGTAATTGATCAATTTGGATTATTGCTTTTCCTTTAATGAAATTTTTCTGATTTATATTTTCAGTGTAAATCCCAAGTTTGATCCAGTTTCACAGTTATTATATATTACAGAGTTATATATTATTTTTATACTAAAAACTCCTTTTTAACTATGGCTATATATCTCAATTTAACATTTTGTGTTTATACATTTTCTCTTTTTCTTTTTGTTAACTTTTCAAGAAGTTTGTCTATTTTATTGATGTTTTAAAACAACTAGTTTTTATACTAAAAACTCCTTTTTAACTATGGCTATATATCTCAATTTAACATTTTGTGTTTATACATTTTCTCTTTTTGTTAACTTTTCAAGAAGTTTGTCTATTTTATTGATGTTTTAAAACAACTAGTTCATGGAGTTGATACTTAACCATTTACATTTTTAATTTTTTTGCCTTTCACTAATGTGTTCTGTATAACATCTAGTCTTTGGAATTTGAGGTTTTTCTTTTTGTAAGCCTGTATGTGATAAACTGTTATAAATGTTTCAGTAACACTGGAAAGGAGTACTAGAAAGTATTTTCTATTTGGGACAGGTAAATTTCATAATGTATTTGTAAGTCTTACTAATTATATATATATACATATGTATATATATATAATCATCTCCATATCCTTGCTTTTGGCTTACCAGATTAGTTAATAACAGATAGATATATTATTCCACACAACTGTTATGTTTCTCTGCATTTTTCTTCCTCTTTTTATTAATTTATCTTTTATATTTCAATCTAGTGACATTCGTGCCAAAGCTTTATGATAGATCTCCATTGCGAAGTATAACCCTTAGCTATATAAAATATTTGCTGTCCCATTTAATGTGTTTTGCTTTGAATTCTGATATTAATAGTGTGATCCCAGTTTTCCTTTTTTTTTTTTTTAAGTAGGCACCATGCCCAGTGTGGAGGCCAATGTGGGCCTTGAGCTCATGACCCTGATATCAAGCCCTGAGCTGAGATTAAGAGTCAGATGCTTAAATGACTTAGTTGCCAGGCACCCCTCAATTTTCCTATTGTTTTCAGTGCTTTAACTTAATATTTGGTTTTTACTAGATTTTTGGAGTTTGTTCTAGATGTTCTCTTTTGACAGTATTATAATTAGGTTTTGCTTTTTAACACAGACTGAATGGAATGTCTTTCTCTTGTTAATATATACTTAGGTAAAATGTCTAACAATTACTCTCCCTGGAGGCAATCATTATTATCAGTCTTTAATATATCCTTCTTGAGATAACTTTTGCATGTACATGTAAATATATTTTCATCCTATAACACAAATTATAGCATATTATACATACTTTTGCACTGTACTTTTAAAACTTAACAAATATCTATCATTCCATATAGCTCTGCTATGGTTTTAATTGTATGGTTGTGCCACAATTTATTCCACCAGTCTCCTATAGATGGACATTTAAGTTTTAAAAGACATTTGCTATTACATGCTATAATAAGCTTCCTATATACAAGCCTTATGAATGTATGTTCCTAGAAATGGAATTGCTTAAACAAAGGAGATGAATATTTTAAATTAGTATTTTAGTGTTTAAAACTTATTCCATTTATATTTATTATTATAATTAACCTATCCTTTTCTTTTTGAATTTTATGTTTTTTACAGCTTTATTGAGACATAATTCACAACCATATAATTCACCTATTTGAAACATGAATTCAGTGGCTTTTAGTATATTCACAGAGTTGTGCCTCCAATTTCACAATCAGTTATAGAATATTTTCATCATGTTAAAATGATAGCTGTCACTCTGTAATCCTCTCATTCCCACCCTTCCACTATAGGAAAAAATAATCTATTTTCTATTTCTATAGATATGTCTATTCCAGACATTTAATAAAATAACATTATACGGTATATGGGCTTTTGTGACATATTAATTTTTAATACTTTTTTCTGTCTTCTTTTTCTTGATTTTTGCTCTGTGGGTTATTTTTTTTCCCTTTTCAGTGTTGAGGAATGTGTGTGTATATATAGGTAGACCTACACATGCATCGACACAATAAAGGAAGGAATTGCCTGCATGTGTATGCATCTTTATTTATTTAGTGATGACTTCTAGATTTTTCAAAATAATTCTTTAATTTCTCCTTATCTGATTGTCAGAGTTAAGTGTGAAATGGAATCCTTCGAATCATTTTTTGGCCTACTATTCAGCTTCATTTTGAAATATGTAGCTTAGCATACTTTTATCATATACTTCTACTCCCATATAAGGCTTTATTGATATAGACCTGACTTTAGAGTCAAATGTTATTTTTATAAGAGCTGTGTTCAATTTAGAGACAGCTTTTGACTTTTCTGTTATTTTATAGCTGGTTTAAAGTAAATTAAGTTTAAATAATATAATTTAAATAAATACATATTACACTTTATCTCTATTTTTACTTGTTTGCATGCCAACCATTAATCTTTTCATACCGAGATTTCTTTTTTCATCTTGTTTGAGATTTTTCTTGCTTGGTGAGGTAGTCCTATATTGCTATAAATTTCCCTATTAGAACTGCTTTTGCCTCATCCCAGAGATTTTTGGACCACGGTATTTTTAAAAAAATTTTTTATTATGTTATGTTAATCACCATACAGTACATCATTAGTTTTTTTTTTTATTATATTATGTTAGTTACCATACGGTACATCCCTAGTTTTTTATGTAAAGTTCCATGATTCATTACTTGCGTATAACACCCAGCGCACCTTGCAATACGTGCACTCCTTAATACCCATCACCCTCCCCTCTGAAGCCCTGTTTGTTTCCCAGAGTCCATAGTCTCTCATGGTTCATTCCCCCTTCTGTTTACCCCCCCCTTTCTTCTTCCCTTTCTTCTCCTACTGATCTTCCTACTTCTTATGTTCCATGAATGAGTGAAATCATATGATAATTGTCCTTCTCTGCTTGACTTATGTCGCTTAGCATTATCTCCTCCAGTCCCATCCATGTTGCAGCAAATGTTGAGAAATTGTTCTTTTTGATGGCTGGGTAATATTCCATTGTATATATGGACCACATCTTCTTAATCCAGTCATCTGTTGAAGGGTATCGCAGCTCCTTCCACGATTTAGCTATTGTGGACAATGCTGCTATGAACATTGGGGTGCATAAGGCCCTTCTCTTCACTATGTCTGTATCTTTGGGGTATATACCCAGTAGGACAGTTGCTGGATCATAGGGTAGCTCAATTTTTAACTTTTTAAGGGACCTCCACACTGTTTTCCAGAGTGGCTGTACCAATTTGCATTCCCACCAACAATGTAAGAAGGATCCCCTTTCTCCACATCCTCTCCAACAAGTGTTGTTTCTTGCCTTGTCCATTTTTGCCATTCTAACTGGTGTAAGGTGGTATCTCAGTGTGGTTTCGATTTGAATTTCCCTAATGGCTAATGATTTTGAACATGTTTTCATGTGTCTGTTAGCCATTTGTATGTCTTCATTGGAAAAGTGTCTGTTAATATCTTCTGCCCATTTTTTGATTTGTTTATTTGTTTCTCGTGTATTGAGTTTGAGAAGTTCTTTATAGATCTTGGATACCAGCCTTTTATCTGTAGTGTCATTTGAAAATACCTTCTCCCATTCTATGGGTTGCCTCTTAGTTTTGTTGACTGTTACCTTTGCTGTGCAGAAACTTTTTATCTTGATGTACTCCCACAAGTTCATTTTTTCTTTTGTTTCTCTTACCTTTGGACATGTGTCATGGAAGAAGTTGCTGTGGCCGATGTCAAAGAGGTTACAGCCTATGTTGTCTATGATTTTGATGGATTCCTGTCTCACATCGAGGTGTTTCATCCATTTGGAGTTTATCTTTATGTATGGTGTGAGAGAGTGGTCAAGTTTCATTCTTTTGCATATAGCTGTCCAATTTTCCCAGCACCATTTATTGAAGAGACTGTCTTTTTTCCACTGAATGTTTTTTCCTGCTTTGTCAAAGATTAGTTGACCATTGAGCCGAGGGTCCATTTCTGGAGTCTGTATTCTGTTCCATTGGTCTATGTGTCTGTTTTTGTGCCAGTACCACTTTGTCTTGGTGATCACCGCTTTGTAGTATAGCTTGAAATCAGGCAACGTGATGCCCCCAGCTTTATTTTTCCTTTTCAACATTTCTTTGGCAATTCAGGGTCTTTTCTGACTCCACACAAATTTTAGGATTGTTTGTTCCAGCTCTTTGAAAAATGTCATTGGTATTTTGATAGGGTTGGGGTTGAAAGTTCAGATTGCTCTGGGTAGCATAGACATTTTAACTATGTTTATTCTTCCAATACATGAGCATGGAATGTTTTTCCATCTTTTTGTGTCTTCTTCAATGTCTTTCATCAATGTTCTGTAGTTTCTAGAATATAGATCCTTCTCTGGTTAAGTTAATTCCAAGATAACGTATGATTTTTGGTGCTATCGTAAATGGAATTGATTCCCTAATTTCTCTTTCTTCAGTCGCATTGTTCGTGTATAGAAATGCAACTGATTTCTGAGCATTGATTTTTTTTATCCTGCCACATTCCTGAATTGTTGTATGAGTTCTAGTAATTTGGGGGTGGAGTCTTTTTGGTTTTCCATATAGAGTATCATGTCATCTGCAAAGAGAGAGAGTTTGACTTCTTCTCTGCTGATTTGAATACCTTTTATTCCTTTTTGTTGTCTAATTGCTGTTGAAAGGACATCTGGTACGATGTTGAACAATAATGGCGAGACTGGGCATCCTTGTCGTGTTCCTGATCTTCAGGGAAAGGCTCTCAGCTTTTCCCCATTGAGAATGATATTCGCTGTAAGCTTTTCATAGATGGTTTTTATGAAATTGAGGAATATACCCTCTTTCCCTATGCTCTGAAAGGTTTTAATCAGGAAAGGATGCTGTATTTTGTCAAATGCTTTTTTGGCATCAATTGAGAGGATCATATGGTTCTTGACTCTTTTCTTGTTGATCTGATCTATCACACTGAATGTTTTGCGAATGTTGAACCTCCCTTGCGGCCCAGGGATGAATCCCACTTGGTCGTGATGGATAATCCTTTTTTGTACTGTTGGATCCTATTAGCTAGGATCTTGTTGAGAACTTTGGCATCCATATTCATCAGGGATATTGGTCTGTAATTCTCCTTTTTGATGTGGTCTTTGCATGGTTTTGGGATCAAGGTAATACTGGCCTCACAGAATGAGTTTGGTAGTTTTCCTTCTGTTTCTATTTTTTGAAACAGCTCCAGGACAATAGGTATTATTTCTTCTTTGAATGTTTGGTAGAATTCCCCGGGGAATCCGTCAGGCCCTGGACTCTTGTTTTTGGGGAGGTTGTTGATCACTGCTTCAATCTCTTCATAATTAATCAGTCTGTTTAAAAATCAATTTCTTCCTGTTTCAGTCTTGGTAGTTTATAGATTTCCAAGGAGGCATCCATTTCTTCCAGGTTTAATTTATTGGCATAAAGCTGTTGATAAAAGTTTCTATAGATCCTATTTCGTTGGTGTTGGTTTTGATCTCTCCCCTTTAATTCATAATTTTTAAAAATTTGGGTCCTTTCTCTATTCTTTTGAATAAGTCTTGCCAGTGGCTTATCGATCTTATTTATTCTTTCAAAGAACCAGCTACTACTTCTGTTGATCTGCTCTACTGTGCTCCTGGTTTCTAATTCATTGATCTCTGCTCTAATCTTGATCAACTGCCTTCTTGTTCATGGGTTAGGCCTGTTCTTCTGTTCCAGCTCCAGCTTCCTAAGGTGAGAATATAATAACTGCATTTTAGATTTTTCTGTTCTTTTGAGTGAGGCTTGGATGGCTATGTATTTTCCCCTTAGGACCGCCTTTGCAGTGTCCCTTACATTTTGGACGGATGTGTTTTCATTTTCGTCGGTCTCCAAAAATTGTTTAATCTCCTTCTTAATTACCTGGTTTACCCAATCCTTCTCGAGCAGGATGGTTCTTAGTTTCCACGTGTTTGAGTTTCTTCCAAATTTTTCCTTGTGATTGAGTTCCAATTTCAAAGCATTGTGGTCTGAGAATATGCAGGGAATAATTTCAGTCTTTTGGTATCGGTTGAAACCTGTTTTGTGACCCAGTATATGGTCTATTCTGGAGAAAGTTCCATGTGCATTCGAAAAGAATGAATGTTCTGGGGTGTAGTGTTCTGTATATATCTATGGGGTCCATCTGGTCCAGTATGTCATTCAAAGCTCTTAGATATTTATAATTGTTAGATCCCGTTGTTGGATACATCCTTTAAGAATAATATAGTGTCCTTCTGTATCTCTAACTACAGTCTTTACTTTAAAATCTAATCTGTGTGATATGAGAATTGCTACCCCAGCTTTCTTTTGAGGTCCATTAGCATGAAAAAATGGTTCTCCATCCCTTCACTTTCAGTCTGGATGTATCTTTAGGTTCAAAATGAGTCTCTTATAGACAGCATATGGATGGGTCATGTCCTTTTATCCCGTCTGCAACTCTGTGGCATTTTATGGGAGCATTTAGGCCCTTCACATTGAGAGTGATTATTGAGAGAGATGATTTTAATGTTGTCATGTTGCCTGTGATGTCCTTGTTTCTATAGATTGTCTCTGTGAATTTCTGTTCTGTATCACTCTTGGGGTCTTTTTACTTTTATAGAACCCCCCTTAATATTTCTTGTAGGACTTGCTTGGTGGTCACATATTCTTTCAGTTTCTGCCGGTCTTGGACGGTCCTTGTCTCTCCATCCATTCTGAATGACAGCCTTGCTGGATAAAGGATCCTTGGCTGCATGTTTTTCTCAGGTAGAGCTTTGAAAATACTATGCCAACCCTTCCTGGACTTCCAGGTATTGTAGACAATTCTGACATTATTCTGATGTTCCTCCCTCTGTTGGTGAGGATTCTCTCCCCTCTGGCTCCTTTCAAGTTTGTTTCCTTGGATTTAAGATTTGTGAATTATACCATTATGTGACATGGTGTTGGTCTGTTCTCATTGATCTTGGGAGTGGTCCTCTCTGCCTCTGGGACACGAATGCTTGTTTCCTTCGCCAGATTAGGGAAGTTCTCAGCTACAGTTTGTTCAAATATCTCTTCTAGACCTCTCTCTTTCTCTACCCCCTTGGGGATGCCTATGATTCTGACATTGGAACGTTCCATTGAGTCAGTAATCTTCCATAATCTACATTCTTGGGATTGGATTTTTTTAAGCCAAGTTCCCATTTTTTTCCTTCATTTCTATCATCCCATCTTCCAACTCACTAATTCGTTCTTCTGCCTCATTTACCCTGGCCATCAGAGCATCCAGTTTAGACTGCATTTGATTCATAGCATTTTTAATTTCTGCCAGCTTTGCTCTCATTTCCACCCTTAGAGATTCTATATTCTTGTTAATATTTTTGTTAATATTTTTTTCAAGCCTACACATCATCTTGACCATTGTTACTCTGAACTCCATTTATGACAATTTGGTTTTATCCATATCCATTAGTTCTGTGGCAGAGGCCACAGTTTCTGTTTCTTTCCTTTTGGGATTCCTCCTCGTCATTCTGATGAGTAGTGGTTGCGGGGATGTACAGAGCCCAAATTATTAACCAGGACCCAAGCAATGTGCACTTATTGTATGGGGACCTTAGGGATGTGGGCTTCTTGATTTTTCAGCCTGCCTTCTGGGGGGAGGGGCATGCTGCCCTGATACTCAGGCAACCCTGTTTGGGTAGAGTTGCCCAGTCCCTTGCGAGGGGTAGTGGTGATGGGCACAATGGGAACCGGTATTTCTGGGTTTTGTTCTCTGGTGTCTTTCCCTGGTGGTTTTCTATGACTCTTCTGAGAGTCAGAGCAGCAGTGGCCTTATCCTAGCCTCTGTCTCAGAACAGAGAGATTGCAGTCTTCTCTCCACTGAGCTCTCCTGGCCACTTTAACTCTGTTTCTGTCGGTGCTGCTAAAAACCCTGCAGCGTCCCAGGTTGTGCGCCCCACAGCCACTCTCCCAGCCCTGCTTCCAGGGCTGGCACGTCTCTGTCCTTTGTGCTTCTAACACCGCCAGCCTCCCCATTCCCACGCACACTCCCAAGCTCCTGGTTTCAGTCTGGTTCCTGTGCGCGCTCCGGAGCTCTGGTTTTCAGTCTGGTCGTTCATGCATTCCTGGGCTCACGGTCTCAGTCTGCTTTCTCGTGGGTGCTGGTCCGCGAGTGTGGTCCGCTCCCCAGTGCAGGTGGTTAATACTTCCCAGTGCCTGAGCATGGTGGCTCCCTCCACCTTCCGTTTTTCTTCCAATATATCTGTGTGCAAATTCATGGCTCCCTGCTTCGTACCTCAATACTCAACGCTGGAGATGTTTGTTTGTAGAGATCCAGATGTGTCTTCCTATGTCTCAGGCTGATTTCGTGGGTGTTCAGGATGATTTGGTAGATATCCAGCTTGATTTGGGGGACCAGCTGAAAAAAGGTCCCTACTCCTCTGCCATCTTTTTTTCTCCTGCACCACAGTATTTTATTTTCATTTGTCTCCATGTATGTTCTGCTTTCCTCTTTGATTCCTTGGTTGACTTATTCATTGTTTAGTAGCATGTTATTTAACCTCTATGTATTTGTGGTCTTTCCAGATTTTTTCTTGTGGTTGATTTCTAGTTTCATAGCGTTGTGGTTAGAAAAGATGCCTGGTATGACTTTAAATATTTTTGAATTTGTTGAGACTCGTTTTGTGGCCTAATGAGACTTGTTTTGTGTGCTCTGGAAAATGTTCCATGTGTACTTGAAAAGAATGTGTATTCTGCTGTTTTAGGATGGAATGTTCTGAATATATCTGTTAAATCCACCTAGGTAATGTGTCATTCAAAGCCAGTTTCTTCATTGATTTTCTGTTTTGATGATCTATCCACTGCTGTAAGTGGGGTGTTAAAGTCCCCTACTATTGTATTGCTTTTGGTTAGTTCCTTTATGTTATTAACTGTTTTGTGTATGTGAGTGCTCCAATGTTCAGTGTGTAAATATTTAGAATTGTTACATCTTCTTGTTGGATTGTCCTCTTTATGATTATATAGTGTCCTTTGTCTCTTGTTACAGTCTTTGTTTTAAAGTTAATTTTGTCTGATATAAGTATTGCTACCCCTGCTTTCTTTTGATATCCATTTGCATGATAGATGTTTCTCCATCCCTTCATTTTTAATCTGCATGTGTCTTTAGATCTGAAATGAGTCCCTTGTAGGCAGCATAAAATGGGTCTTTTTTTTTTTTTTTTTTTTACCCATTCTGTCGTTCTATGACTTTTGATTGGAGCATTTAGTACATTTACATTCAAAGTGAATTGATAGGTGTGTGTTTATTGACCTTTTCAAATTTGTTTTATGGTTGTTTTTGTGGATCTTCTCTGTTCCTTTCTTCCATTGCTTTCTTCTCTCACCATAAATTGGCTCTCTTTGGTGATATACTTGGATTCCTTTCTATCTTTTGGGGTTTTTTTGTTTGTTTGTTTTTGGGGTTTTTTTGGTATATCTGTTACTGGTTTTTGCTTTCTGGTTGTCATTAGGTTTGTATGTATACATATAATATATATTATATACATATAGCAGTCAGTACTACATTGATGGTCACTGAAACTTGAACTCATTCTTTACTCCTCTCCCCCAACTCCCTACCCATGTTTTAGATATATGATATCATACTTTGCATCCTTATATTTTGTGTGTCCCTTGACTCATTTTTACCAATATACATATTTTTACTGATTTTGTTCTCCCCACTTGTCATACTCTTATGGTTTTTCCTTTGCACTCACAGTCCCTTTGAACATTTATTGTAGGTTTATTTAGTGGTCATGAACTCCTTTAACTTTTGTTTATCTGGGAAACTCATTATCTCTCCTTTTGTTGCTGGATAGAGTATCTTGGCTGCAGATTTTTCCCTTTCAACACTTTCCCTATATCATGCCACTTTCATCTGGCCTGCAAAGTTTCTGCTGAAAAATCCACTGATAGCCTTGGGGGGGGGGTGTCCCCTTTTATGTAACTGTCTTCTTTTGTATTGCTGCTTTTAAAATTTTCTCTTTATCACTACTTTTTGCCATTTTGATTAGTACGTGTCTTGGTGTGGACTTCCTTGGATTGATTTTGTTGGGGATTCTCTGTGCCTCCTTGATCTGGATTTCTGTTTCCTTCCCCAGATTAGAGAGGTTTTCAGCTATCATTTCTTACAATAAGTTTTGTGCCCCCTTCTCTCTCTCCCCTTCTAGAATCCCTGTAATGTGAATGTTATTATGCTAGATGGAGTCACTGAGTTCCCTAAGTCTATTCTCATTTTGCATAACTTTTTTTTCCCTCTCACCTTCTCAGCTTGATTACTTTCCATTACTCTGTTCTCCAGGTCACCAATTCATTCTTCCTGCAGCCTGCTATTTATCCTATCTAGTGTATTTTTAATTTCATTTATTGTATTTTTCATCTCTGATTCTTCCTTTTTCATCTTGTAAATGATATTATGTACAACACTTTCTGAGCTCTTTGTTTCTAAAAATATTTTTCTGTAGTTCTAATACATAAATAAAAAATTGTATGGTTAAAAATTCCTCATTATAGTTTTCCTCTCAAAATCTATGTTGTTGCATTTCTTTTCAAATTTGAGTAGCAAAACTTTAAGACCAACCTGAGGCTTCACATAAAATAAGGAGTAACATATCTTTTTAATTGCTTGTAATAAAATAAACCTAGTGGTAATCTATCTTTCCGTCTTGGAGATTTAAATTGTCTTTTTATATGATAAAATATATAAGAAGTCATGGGGTATAGAAAGCCATTTACCTGTGTTTAACTGAGCACTTTCTAAATTTATGTGATCAGTGTCAAATTTGGCCACTAATTTTCAAACTTATGTTATCTATGTCAGCGGTTATGTGACTTTTTAAAAAAGATTTTATTTTTAAGTAATCTCTGTACCCAATGTGGGGCTTGAACTCACAACCCTGAGATCCAGAGTTGTACACTCCTCCCATTGAACTATCCAGGTGCACCTGTGTGACCTTTTTGATATAACACCAGTTAATATCCTGTGTAACTGGTGTTTCAAGGAGTTACTTTAAGAAATTATGATTTAGTGTTTCTTCCCCATAGTTAAGTAATTTCCTTATGCAACACTTTATTGATTATGTGAATACATATATTGAATTCAGGACTATTCCACTTGACTCATACAACTGGGATGCAAATTGAAGACTTTCACATCTTAGGAAACCATAGAATCCCTTGGAAATAGTTTGAAATCATCACAAGATTTTAGTCTTGGAGGAGAATTTAGAGATAATCAAATCAAATGTGTGCCTTTGAAGGCGCAGAAGCCATGTTCAAACACATTAAGATTACACTATTTAGGTAACATTAAGGTTAGATAATGTTAACCATTTTTATATTTTTGCCAGGTTTTTGGAAAGGAAATAATGTATTCTGTGTTCTTGTTGTAGAGATAGAGCATAGGACTTTATTTGAATAAATACCTTATAATGTATAATTCAATATAACAAAGCTACTTCATATCACATCAATGTCCTTTTGTTAATGTTAATCTCTTGAATGTCAATTCTTAAATACTGCTCTCATATGTCTCTTTGTCTTTAATAAGCTGTTCAATAAAGTTGTACTTTTATTATGCCATTTTTGTACTTAGCAACTACATTTTGGAATAACTTTATTTTAATTTTTAAATATAAGAAACTGACATGTTTTTCAAAATTCTTTTGACAGTATAAATGATTACTTGCTTTATTTAAAATTGTAGGATTATATGATGGGGTACTTACCTCGTCCCTTTGATAAAATGTCTGCTTCATGCATATCATGAGTAGAAAATATCAGATTTCACAGGAGAAAATATTTATTTTGAGAAAGTTAACTAGAAACCTAGTTTTTGACAGTTTGTACCAAGTATGCTGTTTGCTTTTGGTGAGTGGTTCATATAAATGGCATTTGGCATGCCTTTAAGATGGTTGAAGTTAAATGAGAAGAGAAAAAAGAAGTTGAAAGTTATTGTTAGGCTTATTGTGAAAAGGTAAATCAGTTCAGTTTTTCTTTCTCTGCTTCCTACTTCAGCTTTCATAGTAAGTTATCAACTGATAATTACTTTACAAATGACTTAATGATTTTTTTGTATTCTTTTAAATTTAAAGTTGGTTCTGAAAGGAAAACTAGATAATGTTCTTCTCTTAGTCTCCTTAACAAAAGAAATTTTAAAATAATTTCAGACTTGGGAATTAAAATTCTGTAAATATTTAGTGAATGAACTCCACTGCTTTTTATGAGCTGGAAATAGGAAGAGAACTTTATGGGGAAATTCAGTCAGCCTGCAAGGACTTTTAGTGAGGGATTGGGAAAGCTAAAGTTGTATTTTGTGGGAATATGGATGTTTTTGAACTCTTGATGTCAATTTTTACTTTTGTTTTCTTGGAATGGTTTTTAATTGTTTCTGTGATAAAGAGGGTGCTCGAGAATGATGAGGGAATATGAGAGAGCCTCTGTTTTGGATGAAGGGGACCTTGGTTACTGTATGAGGTACCATATGACAATAGGAAGCACAATGGGTATATAATATGGCAACTGACAAAGTAATTTGGGTTTTAGTTGCTTGTTATGTTGCTGCCACCTTAGGGTAGACCAGTTACCCTAAGCTGACCAAAACCACCTTCAGTTTTAGCTTTTGTTGGCATTGAGTTAAAACGATTTCTAAAAGCAAATGCACTGTATTGTGCCCCAAGACATTGATAAAATAGCCTTGTTAAAAGTGCACAGTAGGGAGGAAAACATCCCCTGCTATGGGGGACCCCTTTGTACAATATCTTTCTTATCCCTACTTATTTGGAAAATATAATGTATATTTGATGTTTTCTTTCTTTTCTTTTCTTTTCTTTCTCTCTTTCTTTCTTTCAATATTTTATTTATTTGAGAGAGAGAGAGAGCACAAGCAGGGGGAGGGGCAGAGGGAAAAGCAGACTCCCTGCTGAGTGGGGAGCCCGATGAGGGGCTTGATCCTGGGACTCTGGGATCATGACCTGAACTGAAGGCAGATGCTTAACTGACTGAGCCACCCTGGCACCCCTGATGTTTTCCTTATGAAAACCAATACTAATAAGGACAGTGAATATCTTCTATGTAATGTAGTATTGGACAATTCTTCTTAGTGAGGTTTTTGAAATATCTTTGGATTGTTTTATCTGATTTTCTAAAGGCCAGTACTAATCTGATTGGTAAAACAGTCTATATTCCAAAGGGTCCTTGAGATAAATAAATTGAAAGATGAGGAAAGCCTGTTTACCCTCTGATCTATCCATTTGGCCAACTGAGCATTATTGGTTTTTTAAAGATTTTATTTCTAAATAATCTCTACACCCAGTGTGGGGCTTGAACTCACAAGTGTGAGATCAATGCCCCCCAACTGAGCATTCTTAAAAAAATTATATGGAAAAATTTAAGCGTATGTGAAAATAGAGTATAAAAAACTGTATGTATCCATCACCCATTTTCCAAAATTATCACATTTTGTTGTCCTCATTTTATCTATTCATTCCCCATTTACTCAAACATGCAACTTTAAAAAAATATAGGAGTATTTTTAACTTTCATTTTGAAATAAGTTCAGACTTCGAGAAGGGTTGCAAAAATAGTAAAAAAAATCCATATTTCTTCACCTAGATTGTTTTGTCACATTTCTTCACCAAATATTGTTTTGTCACATTTCAGTTACTATTCTTTCTCATTTTCTGAACTGTTTGGGAGTACTTTATAGACGTGATAACACTTTGTCACTAAATACATACGTTTTTATTTCCTTGAATAAAGGAAATCAGGACATTTACATCAGCATAATATTATTATCTAATCTATAGACTTTATCCAAATTTGCCATTTGTCTCACTAATGTCCTTTATGGCAAAATAAAAATATTTTTTTTCTGAGCCAGGATCTAATCCAAGATCACATATTTAGCTGTCATGTCTTTTTAGTCTCCTTTAAAATGGGTGCATTACTCAGTCTTTTTTTTTTTACTTCTATTATCTTGGTATTTTTGAAGAGTACATACCAGTTATTTTGTAGAATGTAGAAATAGTTCGGTTTTACTGGAGTAATTTAGACAAATTCTAGATATTTGTTATTTCATCTAAAAATACCTACGTATCTTTAACATGTAAGGTTTTTAAAAAGAAGCAATCTTAGTGCTACTATCTCACTCAGAAAAATTAGTAATAATTCCTTAATATTTAATATTTAATCCTTGTTCAGTTTTCCCTGTTTATCTCAATGATTGTCCCATTGCCTTTTTATAATAGATTTGTTTGGATAATGATACAAGTCCTACATTCTACGTCTTTGCACATGTCCTTAAGATTCTTTTAATTTATACTAGTTCCTTCTCCTTTTTTCCCATGCTATTAATAGTTGGAGAAACTAGGTCATTTGTCTTATAAAATTTCTCAGTTTTGTATTTGGCTGATGCTCAACTGAGTGCTCATACCCTCAAGCTTTTTAAAAATGGAGGTGGTAGGGGGGTGCTTGGGTGGCTCAGTTGGTTAAGCGCCTCCCTTCAGGTCAGGTCATGATCCCGGAGTCCTGGGATTGAGCCCTGTATCGGGCTCCCTGCTCCGTGGGGAATTTGCTTCTCCCTCTTCCTCCACCCCTCCCCCTGCTTGTGCTCTCTCTCTCTCTCAAATAAATAAATAGTCTTTTTTTTTTTTTAATGGAGGTGGTGGTGTAAGAAGGAAATAATGGTACAAAGCACCTATTCCCCTTGATCTATACCTTGGTTCCTAGGTATGTTGTTTTCATGATGGAGGCATTCTTTATAATTGTTATAATGTTGATGATGATTCTTAAATCATGATTTGGCTTTGCTCTTCAGGGTCTGTTAACAGTACCTCATATTGTTATTTTAGACTGGATCAAGTCCAGTCTAAAAGTATTAGTTGAATTAGCATGATGATCACTGTAACAATTTTAGTATATGATCAGGGCTTATTTAGTCTTATAATTCTATTCCATTCCATCTAATACAAATGTGACCTGCTCTTTTCCTAGTCCTAAAGTTGTTACAACAAAAATGAAGGATTATTTTTCATTAGCTTGTTCTACTCTTAAGAATAATTTATTTAGAAATAGGGGCCTAATTTTCATTGACTCATCTGCTTTATCTTGCCTAGGTAAAGACAATTGAATAAAGTAGAACATAAACTATTCTTGCCAGTAATGACCAGATCAAGCTAATGCCTTTTAGCCATTCCATAGAACTTAATTTGGCATTTCAGTGTTTTTTTTCCCCCATTTTTTCCATGTTTCATCACACACAGAAACATAAACATACCCACATGCCCCACTGACTAGTCTAGATCATTAGCCTGTCAGGGAGAGAAGGTAATGGTAAATTGAGAGTCTAAACATAGAGAAAGTAGATTTTAAGAACCAGATGAAGCCAAGGATAGCCAGAAGGAATGTCTGATATAATTTTTGATATTACATTTAAATAATAAAAGAAGGCAATTATAATAATTAACATTTATTGAGTGCTTACTTCTGGTCTGGCAACGTAAGGAGCACTACAGAAGAATTACGTCTTTTGATTTTTGTCACAACAGTATTGTAAAGGAAAAAGTTCTTGTTTTTGTAAATCAGATAAGAAAATTGAGGCTTAGGAAGATTATATAATTCTCCTAAAGCCACATAACTAATAAGTGTGGAATTGTGTTTTAAAATCTGTTTAAACATCTGTTTAACTTGAGAATTGAAGCTCTAAACCATGTCAAATTGGCCAGCTTTGTAATTTGTTATACCATTGCCAAGTTATTTATTACTAGTAGTTCTGACTCTTAATTTCTGCTTATTTATCTGAAAATAACCTCCAATCACTTAAATACTTGGTTCTTTTAGACTCTCGTGGGCAGTTCTGCCTAGTAGCAAAGCAGGCCTGTCTGTAAAATAGAGGGTTCTATCTACAAAATCTTATATTGCCAAATTTTTCCTCTTTCCTTTCCTTTTCTTTTTGCTTTCTTTTCTCCTCTTTCTTTCCTTTCCTTCCTTTCCCTCCCTCCCTCCCTGACTTCCCAACTTCCTTCCTTCCTTTTGCTATTACAAATAATTATTTATTTTGCTTATGTTCTGTGAGTTAGCTGGACAAGTTTTCTGGTTTGGACCCGCAAGCTGACCGCAGACACAGGCTTGGCTCTCTCCCACATCTAGGGTTAGCTGGTGGGTTGGCTGGCAGCTGAGATGATCTAGGATGGCCTCACTCATGTCCGGTGGTTTGTTCTGGCTGTCAGCTCTGATACCTTGGTTTTCCTCACTGTGGCTGCTTCATCCTCCAGTATGCTAGCTCGGGCTTGGATTACATGATGGTCTTGAGGTTCCAAAGGCAGCAAAATATCAATCCCCTGTGCACAAGCACTTTTCAAGTCATTGGATCATGTGTGTTAATGTCCTATTGGTCAAAGCAAATCACACAGCTAAGCTGGGGGATGGGGATATAGAATCCACCTGTTGATTAGAAGGATGGATTTTTTACCATTTTCCCATCTATCACAGAACCCCAGGATGGGAAGCACATCGGGGTTTTTGAAACATTTAGCCATGACTTAGAACTCAATCAAATATCAAGATATAGTATGATATGACCGAGAACCTAAAATTAATTTCCTGAGTAGTTATTTAATTTCCTCAATTCCAATTATTGAATAATTAATTCCTACACTAATGGTTCTTGTTTTTTAAGTCAAATATTACATTTAACCAAAATTCATATATTAAAATCACCCCAAACCATATCTCAGTTTGCTACTAAGATATCAATTCTATTCCATTCATCTGTGTCTGTCCTTAACCCAGTACCCTACTGATTTATTTATTATAGATTTAGAAAATATTTATTAAGGGGTAGGCCTAGTTTTTTCTTTTTCTTTCCTTGCCTTTAGAGTTTATAAAAAGAAATACCACCCTTTACTGCACTTTTATTTTTTGGAATTTCAAGGAGTGACTATCTAGAAGTTTTCTTTTTCTTTCATTCTTTTCGAAACCAACTTTACTGAGATATTATTCATGTCCCATACAATTCATTTATCAAACCAAATCAATGATTTTTAGTATATGCATGGAATTGTGCAACCATCTCCATAATCTAATTTGATATATTTTTATTTTTGTTTCAAATTTTTATTTAAATTCTAGCTAGTTAAAATACAGTGTCATATTGGTTTCAGGACTAGCATTTAGTGATTCATCACTTACATACAACACCCACTGTTCAACACAAGTGCCCTCCTTAATACCCACCACCCATTTAGCCTATCTGCCCATCCACCTGCCCTCCAACAACCCTCTTATGGTTTGCTTCCCTCTCCTTTTTTCCCCTTCCCATATATTCATCCCTTTTGTTTCTTAAGTTTCACATATGAGTGAAATCATAGGGTATTTGTCTTTCTCTGACTGACTTATTTCACTTAGCATAATACTCTTTAGTTTCATCCATGTCATTGTAAACGGCAAGATTTCATTCTTTTTGATGGCTAAGTAATATTCCATTATGTGTGTTTGTGTGTGTATGTATGTATGTAGGTGTATGTGTATGTGTATACACACACCCCACATCTTTATCCATTCATCAGTTGATGGACATTTGGGATTTTCCATAATTTGGCTATTGATAGTACTAATATAAACATTGGGGTGCATGTGCCCCTTGGAATCAGTATTTTTGTATCCTTGGGATAGATACCTAGTAGTGCAATTGCTGAGTTATAGCGTAGTCCTATTTTTAACTTTTTGAGGAACCTCCATAACTGTTTTGCAGAGTGGCTACACCAGTTTGCATTCCCACCAGTAGTACAAAAGTGTTCCCCCCTCCACATTCTTGCCAACATGTATTGCATTGTTAATTTTAGCCATTCTGGCAGGTGTGAGGTGATATCTCATTATTGGTTTGATTTCTTTTTCCCTGATGATGAGTGATGTTAAGCATCATTTCATGTGTCTGTTAGCCATCTGTATGTCTTCTTTGGAAAAATGTCTATTAATGCCTTCTGCCCATTTTTTAACTGGATCATTTGTTTTTTGGGTCTTGAGTTTGGTAAGTTCTTTATAGATTTTTTATACTAATTCTGTATCAGAATGTCATTTGCAAATATCTTCTCCCATTCTGTAAGCTGCTTTTTAGTTTTGTTGATTGTTTGCTTTGCTGTGCAGAAGCTTTCTATTTTGATGAAGTACCAATAGTTCATTTTTGCTTTTATTTCCCTTGCCTCCACAGACATGTCTAGTAAGAAGTTGCTGCAGCTGAAGTCAAAGAGTTGCTGGCTGTGTTCTCCTCTAGGATTTTGATGGATTCCTGTCTCACATTTAGATCTTTTATCCATTTTGAGTTTATTTTGGGTATGGTGTAAGACAGTGATCCAGTTTTATTCTTCTGCATGTTGCTATCCAGTTTTCCAAACACCATTTGTTGAAGAGACTGTCTTTTTTTCTGTTGGATATCCTTTCTTGCTTTGTCAAAAATTACTTGACCATATAGTTGTGGGTCCTTTTCTGGATCTTCTATCTGTTCCATTGATCTATGTGTCTGTTTTTGTTCCAGTACCATACTGTCTTGATGACTGTAGCTTTGTTATATAATGTGAAGTCCAAAATTGTGATGCTTCCAGCTTTCTTTTTCTTTTTCAAGTTTGCTTTGGCTATTTGGGATCTTTTGTGCTTCCATACAAATTTTAGGATTGTTTGTTCTAGCTCTGTGAAAAATGCTGTTGGTATTTTGATAGGGATTGCATTAAATGTGTAGATTTCTTTGGGTAGTATAGATATTTTAACAATATTTGTTCTTCCAATCCATGAGCTTGGCATGTCTTTCCATTTCTTTATGTCCTCTTCAGTTTCTTTCATAGGTGTTCTATAGTTTTACAGATCTTTTACCTCTTTGGTTAGGTTTATTCCTAGGTATCTTACGATTTTTGGTGCAATTGTAAATGGGATCGATTCCTTGATTTCTCTTTCTGCTGCTTCATCATTGGTGTATAGAAATGCAATAGATTTCTGTACATTGATTTTATATCCTGCTACTTTGCTGAATTCATGTATCAGTTCTAGCAACTTTTTGGTGGAGTCTTTTGGATTTTCTACACAGAGTATCATGTCATCTGCAAATAGTGAAAGTTTGACTTCTTCCTTGCTGATTTGGATGCCTTTTATATCTTTTTGTTGTATGATTACAGTACTATGTACTATGTTAAATAACAGTGATGAGAGTGGCCACCCGTGTTTTGGTCCTGAATGTAGAGGAAAAGTTCTTAGTTTTTCCTCATTGAGGATGTGCTATGTTAAATAACAATGGTGAGAGCAGACATCCCTGTCTTGTACCTGACATGGAGGAAAAGCTCTTAGTTTTTCCCCATTGAGGATTGTATTAGCTGCAGGTCTTTCATATATGGCCTTTATGATGTTGAGGTGTATGTTCCCTCTATCCCTACTTTGTTGAGGGTTTTTATCAAAATGGATGCTATAGTTTGTCAAATGATTTTATGCATCTCTTGAGAGGATCATATGGTTCTTATCCTTTCTTTTATTAACATGGTGTATCAGGTTGATTAATTTGCAAATATTGAACCAGTCCTGCAGCCCAGGAATAAGTCCCACTTGGTTGTGGTGAATAATCCTTTTAATGTACGGTTGGATTCAATTAGCTAGTATCTTGTTGACAATTTTTGCATCTATGTTCATCAGATGCAAATCACATCATCAGATATTGACCTGTAATTCTCCTTTTCATTGGGGTCTTTGTCTGGTTTTGGAATCAAGGTAATGCTGGCCTCATAGGATGAGTTTGGAAGTTTTCCTTCCATTTCTAGTTTTTTGGAACAGTTTGAGAAGAATAGGTATTAACTCTTCTTTAAATATCTGGTAGAATTCCCCTGGGAAGTCATCTGGCCCTGGACTCCTGTTTGTTGGGAGATTTTTGGTTACTGATTCAATTTCTTTGCTGGTTATTGGTCTGTTCAGATTTTCTATTTTTTCCTGTTTCAGTTGTGGTAGTTTATATGTTTCTAGGAATTTATCCATTTCTTCCAGATTGCCTAATTTGATGGCATATAATTGCTCACAACTTCTGCAGTGTTGGTTGTGATCTCTCCTCTTTCATTTGGGATTTTATTTGGATCCTTTCTTTTTTTGATAAGTCTGTCTAGGGGTTTATCAATTTTGTTAACTCTTTCAAAGAACCTGCTCCTAGTTTCGTTGATCTGTTCTGTTTTTTTATTTCTGTATCATTTATTTCTGCTCTAATCTTTATTATTTCCCTTCTTTTGTGGGATTTATGATTTATTTGCTGTTCTTTTTCCAACTCCTTTAGGTGTAAGTTTAGATTGTATATTTGAGACTTTTCTTGCTTCTTGAGGTAAGGCTGTATTGCTATATACTTTCCTCTTATGACCACTTTTGCTGCATCCCAAAGGTTTTGAGCTGTTGTGTTTTCATTTTCCTTTGCTTCCATTTATTTTTAAAATTTCTTCTTTAATTTCCTAGTTAACCCATTCATTCTTTAGTTCTTTAACCTGCATGTATTTGCCTTCTTTCCAAATTTTGTCTTGTAGTTGACTTCAAGTTTCATAGCATTTTCATCTGAAAATATGCATGGTATGAACTCGATCTCTTTGTATTTGTTGAGGCCTGTTTTGTGAACCAGTGTGTGATCTATTCTGGAGAATTTTCCATGTGCATGAAAAGAATGTGTGTTCTGCTGCTTTAGGATGAAATGCTCTGAATATGTCTGTTAAGTCCATCTGGTCCGGTGTGTCATTCAAAGCCCTTGTGTCCATGTTGATCTCCTGTTTAGATGATTTGTCCATTGCTGTAAGTGGGGTGTTAAAGCCCCCTATTATTACTGTATTATTATCAATGAGTTTCTTTATGTTTATTATTAATTGATTTATATATTTGGATGCTCCCAAGTTGGGGGCGTGAATATTTATGATTGATTATTTTGTTGGATAGATCCTTTTAGTATGATTAGTGGTCTTCTTCATCTCTTCTTACAATCTTTGGTTTAAAATCTAGTTTGTCAGATAGAAGTCTGACTACTCCAACTTTCTTTTTATTTCCATTAGCATGATATCATGGTTTTCCATCCCCTCACTTTCAATCTGGAGGGACTTTGTGTCTAAAATGAGTCTCTTATAGACACCATATATATCGGTCTTGTTTTTTTAATCCATTCTGCTACCCTGTCTTTTGATTGGAGCATTTAGTCCATTTACATTCAGAGTAATTATTGATAGATATTAATTTAGCCCCATTGTGTTACCTGTAAAGTTGCTGTTACTGTAGATTGTCTCTGTTCCTTTCTGGTTTGTTACTTTTGAGTAACAACATTACTTTTGAGTTACTTTTAGTCTCTCTTTCCTGCTCAAAGGGTCACCTTCAATATTTCTTGCAGAGCTGGTTTAGTGTTCATCAATTGTTTTTGCTTATCTTGGAAACTCTTCATCTCTCCTTCTATTCTGAATGAAGTATTGCTGGATAAAGTATTCTTGGCTGCATATTTTTCCCATTTAGCACATTGAATATTTCCTTCCAGTCTTGTCTGGCCTGCCAAGTTTCTGTGGACAGGTCTGCTGCTAACCTTATGTGTCTACCCTTGTAGGTTAAGGACCTTTTGTCCCTAACTGCTTTCAGAATTCTCTCCTTATCTTTGTATTTTGCAAGTTTCACTATGATATGCCTCAGTGTTGACCAGTTTTTATTGATTTTTAGGGGATTTCTCTGCCTCTTGGACTTAAATGCCTTTTTCCTTCCCCAGATTAGGGAAGTTCTCAGCTATAATTTGTTCAAATAAACCTTCTGTCCTTTTTTCCCTTTCTTCTTCTTCTGGGATCCTATGACATGGATATTATTGTGCTTTATGGAATCATTGAGTTCCATAAGTCTATATTCATGATCTAATAGTTTTCTTTCCCTCTTCTTTTCAGCTTCATTATTTTCCATAACTTTATCTTCTATATCACTTCTTCATTCCTCTGCTTCTTCCATCCTCATTGTGATTATTCCAATTGGTTTTGCATCTCAGTTATAACATTTTTTATTTTGGTCTGACTAGTTTTTGGGTCTTTTATATCTGTAGCAAGGGTTTCTCTGGTCTCTTCTATGTTTTTCTCAAGCCCAGCTAGTATCTTTATGATTGTTGTTTAAATTCTGATTGAGGCATATTACTTATATCTGTTTTGTTTAGCTGCCTGGCCATGATGTCTTGTCTTTTATTTTGGGATGAATTCCTCTGTCTTGGCATATTTTTTCTAGGTCTCTGTCTTTTCTGTGTTAGGAAAGCCTGTGACTATTCCTGTTTCTACTGGAGCTGAAGCTTTACAGCAGTCTATGATCAGTAGACCTGGTGCATGCAGGTGGTTTGTGCTAGTCTTCTGGTGGAGGGACCTGATGGTGCTCTGGCTCTCAACCATACTTGCCCTACTAAAAAAAGGGCACCTGCAAAGTGCAGGAGGATGGGACTTGGTGTAAGCAACTCAAGCCTCCACTGTTTGTGCTGTGCTACTGGCTAAAGTCCATTCATGCTAATGGAAGGGGTGAAAAATGGTGACAGCCTGCATTCTTCCAGGAGAGAGGAGTTTGTGTCCTCCACTGTTCAGGAATCCCTGACAAAAGAACAAACAATTTTCCCTCTTGTGTCCCAGGCTTTCATCAGATCCCTGCCTTCACCCTGTCTGTGTCTGAGTTGTCTGTCCACCTGGTGGTGTAGTGCCCTGTTTTATCTCAGGCATGCGGCTGGGTTTCAAAACTCCAAATTTTAGGGACCCTGAATGGTGGGGACCTGTGCTGATCCTCTGGGTAAAGGTCTTACTGCACTGCGGCTAGTACCAGTTTGTCCCAGAAAAGCAATTGCATGATTGCACATGGGCTTGGATTTTATTGTAAAGCATAGCAAAAAGCAGCATCCACATTAACAAGTGTTCTGCCCTCAGCAAGCATTCTGTTATAGGCTAATGAACAGAGCAGCTCAATGGCATCTGCCAGCCCTTTTGGCCCCAGAGAGGCAGTGTTGCCTCTCCCAAATAAACTCCAAGAAGGAGAACTGCTTCTCCCAGTGTGACCCAGGGGATCCTCAGAATACACTCTCTGCTTCTGGGCCTCTGCCCTCCTTTTCCCTGAGAGCACAACTATGCCCCAGGCTCGACCCTGGTGATGGTGCAGACTTGTTAAACCCTAGACTTTCAGCCCCTGCTGCTTGTAAAAACTTGTGATAATCAGCCCCTCTTATTTTCCCAGTCAGTGGTTTTGGGAAAATGTTTTTCTTGTGCAGTCCCCTTTGTGCTGCTTTCCCTTTCTCTCCCCCCCGCCGATCCATGATCAGAGCTCCCTCCGCTCCACAGCACCTAGGATTCTTTTCTCCCCCACATCATGTCTCTGCACCTCCTACCTTTTACAGTGTGGCCTCTTCTCTCCCTCTCCTTGTGCGGTTTGTTCTGTCAGTCCTCTGATCAATGTCCTGGGTGTTCAGAATGATTTGATAATTACCTAGCTGTGTTTGAAGGAGCAGGCAAGCATAAGGTCCTCCTGCTACTCCACCATCTTAACTCCTCCTCCTCAACTTGGCCTAGTTTTCTCTTGTTACACTTTTTTAAAGTGTATATATTTATTTTTTTAAAGATTTTATTTATTTCTTTAACAGAGAGAGAGAATGAGTGGGAAGAGGGGGAGGGGGAGAATCAGGCTCCCCGCTGAGCAGGGAGCCTGATACAGGGCTCGATCCCAGGACCCTGGTATCATGACCTGAGCCAAAGGCAGATACTTCATTGACTGAGCCATTCAGGTGCCCCAAAGTGTATTTCTTATTGAACTGAAGAATCTCCAAATCTATCTCCTCCAACACGCATAAAATGCATTGAGAATTTTATTTTAAAAATTGTATTAAATAAATAAATGAATTTGAGAAATAAGTAATAATATAGATATTTCCTATCTATACAGGAATGTAATCTTTCTCCATTTGTTTAAATCTTAATATTGATCTTTTTTTCTCATATTTTTCTTGTTACGATTCCTGATTCCCATTATCAGAGTTCTTGTTGTTACTTGCTGTTACTGTGAAAAGCAGATTATCCTGAATCTAGATTGTTTAAGTGAAATTAATTAGTAGGTTTCAAAATTTATTTACTTTTTGAAAAATAAAAATTGTATATATTTAAGATATATAACATGATGTTATATGCTATAACAATATGATACAAGTTACATTTTGAAATGATTACTACAATCAAACTAATTAAGAAATCCATCACCTCCCACGGTTACTATTTTTTTTTTTTGTGGTGTGTGGTGCGAACACTTGAGATCTATTCTCTTAGCAAATTTCAAGTATACAAAATATTATCATTAACTATAGTTACCATGTGGCGCATTGGGTCTCCAGAACTTATAATTGAAAGTTTGTACCCGTTAATCAGTATTTCCACTTTCCTTCCACCCTTCAGCCTCTGAACCACCATTTTACTCTCTCTTTCTCTGAGTTTGACTTTTTTTTTTTTTTTAAAGATTCCACATATAAGTGAGATCATCTGATATTTGTTGTACTATGTCTGGCTTATTTCACTTAGCATAATGACCTCTAAGTTTATCCATGTTGTCACAATGGCAGGGTTTCCTTCTTTTTATTTTTTTAAAAAGATTTTGTTTATTTGACAGAGAGAGTACAAGCAGAGGGAGGAGTAGAGGGAAAGGGAGGAGCAAGCTCCCTGGTGAGCAGGGAGCCTGATGCGTGGCTTGATCCCAGGACCCTGGGATTATGACCTGAGCCGAAGGTAGACGCTTAACCAACTAAGCCATCCAGGCACGCCAGTTTCCTTCTTTTTTTTTTTTTTTTAAGATTTTATTTATTTATTTGAAAGAGAGAGACAGAGATAGTGATGGAGATCACAAGCCAGTGGGGAGGAGAGGGAGAAGCGGGCTCCCCACTGAGCAGGGAGCCCAACGCAGGGCTCAATCCCAGGACCCTGGCATTATGACCTGAGCTGAAGGCAGATGCTTAACCGACTGAGCCACAAAGGTGCCCCGGTTTCCTTCTTTTTAAAGGCTAAATAGTATTCCAGACTCTGTGTGTACGCCATATTTTCTTTATCCATTCATCTATCAGTGGACACTCAGGATGTTTCCATACCTTGGCTACTGTGAATAATACAGTGAAGATGGGAGTATATATATCTTTGAGATAGTGATTTTATTACCTTTGGATATATATCCAGAAGTGGGATTGCTGGATCATATGGTAGTTCTCTTCTTTATTTTGAGGGGCCTCCATACTATTTCCCACAATGGCTATATCAATTTACATCCCGACCAACAGTGCACAAGGGTTCCCTTTACTCCACATACTCACCAACATTTGTTATCTTTTGACTGTTTGGTGATAGCTAACCTAACATGTGTGAAATATTACCTCATTGTGGTTTTGATATTTATTTCCCTAATAATTAGTGATGTTGAGCAACTTCTAACATACCTCTTGGCCATTCATATGTCTTTCTTGGAAAAGAAAATCTGTTCAGGTCCTTTGTTTATTTTTTTAGCCAGGTTATTATTATTTTTTAAATAATTTTTTATTATGTTAGTCACCATGCAGTACATCCCTAGTTTTTGATGTAAAGTTCCAAGATTCATTACTTGCGTATAACACCCAGTGCACCATGGTAATACATGCCCTCCTTAATACCCATCACCAACCTATCCCATTCCCCCACCTCCCTCCCCTCTGAAGCCCTCAGTTTGTTTCTCAGAGTCCATAGTCTCTCATGGTTCATTCCCTCTTCTGTTTACCCCCCCTTTCTTCTTTCCTTTCTTCTCCTACCGATCTTCCTACTTGTTATGTTCCATAAATGAGTGAAACCATATGATAATTGTCTTTCTCTGGTTGACTTATTTTGCTTAGCATTATCTCCTCCAGGGTATTTTGTTTTTGTTTTTTTGCTATTGGATTGTTATGAGTTCCATATATATTTTTGATATTCACCCCTTATCAGATTTATGGTTTGCAAATATTCTCCCATTTCATAGGTTGCCTTTTTATTTTGTTGATGTTTTCTTTTGCAATGTAGAGGCTTTTTAGTTTGATGTAGTCCCACTTGTTTATTTTTGCTTTTGTTGCCCAGGCTTTTGGTGTCAGTTCCAAAAAATCATTGTCAAGAGTCATGTTGAGGAGCTTTTCCTGTTTGTTTTCATTTAGGAGTTTTATGGTTTCAGGTCTTACGTTTAAATCGTTAATCCATTTTGGTTTGGTTTTGTGTATGGCGTTAATATAAGAATACAATATCATTCTTTTTTAAAGATTTATTCATTAATTTGAGAGAGAGAGAGCACGTGGGGGTGGGGAGGGATAGAGGGAGAAGGAGAGAGAAACTCAAACAAACTCCATGCTGTATGGAACCAGATCTGGGGCTCAGTCTCAGGACCCTGAGATCATGACCTGAGCCGAAAGCAAGAGTTAGATGCTTAACTGTGTCCCCTAGGTGCCCCACAATACCATTCTTTTGCATGTGGCTATACAATTTTCCCAATACCATTTATCTGAAGAGACTATTCTTTCCCCATTGAATATTCTCGGCACCTTTGTTGAAAATTAGCTGTATATATATGGGTTTATTTCTGGACTTTCTATTCTGTTCCATTGGTCTATTTTTATGTCAGCACCACACTGTTTTGATTAATACAGCTTTGTAATATATAGTTTGAACTCAAAGAGTGAGATGCCTCCAGCTTTGTTCTTCTTGCTCAGTATTGCTTTATTTGTGGTCTTTTGTGGTTCCAAATGAATTTTAGGGTTATTTTTCTATTTTTGTGAAAAATGCCATTGGAATTTTGATGGGGAATTGCCTTGAATCTATAGATTGTTTTTTATAGGATGCACATTTTAACAGCATTATTTCTTATTCATGGACACAGGTTATCTTTGCATTTATTTGTGTCATCTTTGACTTTTTTCATTTTTAAAATTTTAGTTTTTGAGAGAGAGGGAGAGAGAATTTGCACAAGAGCAGGGAAGGGCAGAGAGATAGAGAAAGAGAATCTTAAGCAGGCTCCACACTAGGCATGAACCCTGATGGGGCTTGATCTCACAATCCTGAGATCATGATCTGAGCTGAAATCAAGAGTTGGATGCTTAATTGACTGAGCCACCCAGGCGCCCCTTTCATTAGTGTTTCAAGAAAACTACAAGTCAGTATCCCTGGTCGTGGACATAAATGCAAAAATCCTCAACAAAATAGTGGCAAATTTAATTTAACAGTACATTAAAAGGATTATACACTATGTGCAAGTAAGATTTATCCCTGGGATGCAAGGATGGTCAACATACACAAAACAATAAATGTGATATAATACTTTAACAAAATAAAGAATAAAAACCATATGATCACTTCAATAGATGCAAAAAAAAATTTGACAAAATTCAGTATCCTATTATGATAAAAACTCTCAACAAATTAGGTATAGAAGAAATGTTCCTCTACGTAATAAAAGCTATATGTGATAAACCAAAGGTAAAATCATACTCAGTGGCGAAAAGCTGAAGAAAGCATTTCCTCTATGATGAAAAGAATACAAGGGTGTCTACTCCTGCCACCTCTATTCAACATCGTAATGGAAGTCATAGCCAAAGTAGTTAGGCAAGAAAAAGAAATCAAAGGCAGCCAAGTTCGAAAGGAAGAAGTAAAATTAATTGTCTTTATTTGCAGATGATATGATCTTACACATAGAAAGCCCTGAAGACTCAGTAAAGTTGCAGGATACAAAAATAAAAATAAACATCTAAAAATCAGTTGCATTTGTTTACACTAACAACAAAGTATCCAAAAAAAGATATTAAGAACACAATTCCAGTTATAATAGCAACAGAAAATAATAAAATAGCAAATAATAAAATATTTAGGAATAAATTTAATCAAGGAATGAACGATCTGCACATCAAAGGCATTCTTGAGGTTTCTTTTACTTTTTTTAAAGACTTATTTATTTGTTTGAGTGAGAGAGAGTGAGAGCACACACACATGAATGGGGAGAGGGGTAGAAGAAGAGGGAGAGAACCAAGCAGACTCCCTACTGACTGTGGAGCCGGACTCAGGGCTTGATCTCATGGCCCTGAGATCACGACCTGAGCCAAAACCAAGAGTTGGTTGCTCAACTGACTGAGCCACCCAGGTTCCCCTTGAGGCTCATTTTTCTATAGCTTTGTGCTGTACTACCGTAAGGATAGGGGTAGTAAGTATTTTCAGTATCTTTTTTTTTTTAATTTTAATTCAAGTATCTTTAAATATCACCCTTGGAATTAGTATTTTCCAACATGAAAAATACTTCTATTCGTAGCTTCTACCTCAGTAGATAAGGTGGTCTTCAGCTTCTAGTCTTCAGTTTTTCAATTTTTTCTATACTGTTATACTGACACCCTCCTCCCCGTTAGGAATAAAAGCAGTGCTACTCATTATGATAGTCCCACTGTGAAAAGGTATTTAAGTCAATGTATTATTTTACAAAATATCTCTCCTAGGTGTTGTGTTTCCCAGGTTTTTGTTTTCTGACTTTTTGTCACTGGTATAAAACTATTTCTGTCCTTCTAAGAATTGAATTTTGGGTAACAGACTAAAATAATGGAAATTTGGGGGATAAATGGGGCCAAAAAAAATCTATATTTCTCCTGACTTTGGTAAGGAGAACTCTTAGAGTCAGAATAAATAGCTCACATTTTGTCTCTTCTTGCTTCTCAATTGTTACCTTATGGACTGTACTGCCTACAATTGAGGCCTCTTACCAACCACCACTTGACGTGGAGGTGCCCCTGACAAAGCACAGGATCACTAGCCTATCATTTATTTCTTTTGTAATCTCTGCCAATCTTTTCTTTTCTCTCTGAGCATGGACCTTATCTCTCATTCTTAATCGTAAGTTTCTGAGTTCTTGTGTCCTTTTTACTGTATCCTGAACCACTATACTTTTGCCATCACACATCGTCTCATTTTTTCTTGCCCTATATTCGCAAAATGAACTGTTTTTACACATTCCAGGAAAATCAATAAATTAATGCTTTTGATTTTTAGAAGTACCTTGAGTTATAAAGCCATAAGAACTGTAAAGCCTCGTGTGGATCAGTTTTTTTCTTAACCTGACATTCCAGAATGGCCTTGTAAGTGGGACATAAAAAAGTATTTTGCTGGTCTGTAATGCCCTTTTTTCCCATACTTTTGTGATTTAGAGATCAGAGATAACCACGTCTCCTCCTTTTTTGATAGTCTTACTAATTTCTTGATTGAAGCATGAGGCATAAGGATCACTTGATCTTACTTATACCACTGAAGTTAGGAGAAGTGTTTGGTTATTATCTTTGTGGTTGCTCTAACTCAGTGGCTGATATTGATTCTACCCTAAGTTGAAGCTCTGTTATTTCTTATAATCCTTTGAAAGCCATTTCTATCTGGCTCTGGTTTTATATTCATATCATGCAAATCAGGTTATATTCTTTCATCTTGAGACAAGATTAGAGTACTGAAGCGTTGCATAGCTCTTATTTCCAAAGCTGTCAATCAAACTGTATATTCACTACTTTGGTGACCTTGGACAAGTTGATTAACCTTACTGAGCCCCGACTTCATCTGTAATGACATCACCTATCTCATGGGGCTATAGAAATAAATGAAAATCAAGTGAGATAATCCATGTAAAATGTTTTTCATTATACCTTGTACATAGTAAACAAATGCCTTGGGGACAGTGATTGTATGCATAGTCTTTATTTTTTATTTCTAATGTAGCAAGAGGAAAACTATCATTTTCATGTTCATTGCAACTGACAATAGATAGGCTGAGGAAAGAAAGACATTGCAAAATGCTGTTTTTGTAAGTAGATTATAAATTTGGATCTTATTTTATTTGTAATGGAGTCTCAAAATGTCCATCCTCCCTATTATTGGAGATTTAAGAAGTTGCCGTCTGAGGAAGAGAGGTAGCCCTCAAATACTTAATAACTATTTGTACTTACAGAAATAACAATAGTACCAGATATCTCAGTGGACTGTTTGAAATGCAAGTGTATAGCTCACAAGGGATCCAACTAAATAAACACTGAATCATCTTTAATAGTTTAACACCATAACAGTTAGATAATTAGTCCTTTTGAATCAGGGAACATAACACTAAATATAAGCCCATTATATGTTTCTTTTAAGGAATACATTCCTAGTGAGAAATATAGAACTACCTTATGTGTTTTAGGTCTTCCATGGTTTCTAGTATAAGTATTTGTATTAAGGGTATAATGGAATTGAAAAGAACTTGAAATAACTCAGTTCTTTCTTTCTTTCTTTCTTTCTTTCTTTCTTTCTTTCTTTCTTTCTTTCTTTCTTCTTTCTTTCTTTCTTTCTTTATTATTATTATTTATTTATTTTTTTGTAGATGAAGAAACTGAGAGCTTAAGTAATGTGTCCAGGTTAGATAGTGACAGAGCCAGGACCTGAGCTAGCTCTCCTGACTCCTAGAACAATATTCTTCCATGTTATCCTGTCTATAATTTTGCTTCACAAGGTTTTTCTTTTCTTTTAAAAGTGATTTTTATTTTGGGGTGCCTCGCTGGCTCACTCAGTGGAGCATGTGACTCTTGATCTTGGGGTTCTAAGTTTGAGCCCCATATTGGGTGGTAGAGATTACTTAAAAATAAAATCTTAAAAAAATGATTTTTATTTTCCTCCATGGCCGAATTATTTTTCTGACTATGAATTTTCATTTTATTATATATCAATGAGAAAAGATCTTTATGTTCATAGAACTTTGATATCTATATAGACACATAAAATAGATTGAATAAAAGATGTACATATTTCTTTCAAGTATGATACAAAATTAAGTTGTAATGTATTGAATTGTTAAATAAGTTAGAAATAGAGGCTAGTATAGCCAGAAAGAAAATAAATGTTTCAGATAAGTGGACAGGGTTAAGTGAAAGGACAGAGATAGTAAGAAAGATGGAATTGAAGTAATGATAAGGAAAGATCCTGTGAGTGAACAAAGAAAATGACAAATTTGAGTTCTCGAAAGAGGTCTAGAAGTGTGTGATGATGAGGCTGTGTTCATTTGAAGTTGATGGTATTAATTGGAGATGGTTGGATGAGTTGAAATTGAAGGAAGAATGATATACTCAATGTGTATGACAGATTGAAGCAAGGATGTTAAAGACATAAGGCTGTTCATAGGGTTCCGAGTAGAGAGAAAATGTGTAATTCAGATGGTAGAATCCCCTAAGGAGATAAAATTGAATCCTAAGAATGGAAAAAAGCAAGCAAACAAACAGTTGAAGTACGCTGGAGAGAACAATCTGGCTATATTAAAGACTATTATATATTTTGGTTCTGTGTTCTTTTTTTTTTTTTTTTTAAGATTTTATTTATTCATTTGAGACAAAGAGCATGAGTAGGAGGGAGGCAGAGGGCAAGGGAGAAGCAGACTCCCACTGAGCCAGGAGCCTGATGTGGGGCTCAATGTAGGGCTTGATCCTAGGACCTGGAGATCATGACCTGAGCTGAAGACATATGCTTAACCATCTGAGCCACCCAGGCGTCCCTGGTTCTGTGTTTTTGTTGAATAATAAAGATAATAGAATTGGATACCTTTTGGGGGTATACCCATGGTTAATTCATGTTATTAGTGTGCTAGTATTCATATTACTTCTGTCAGTACATATTTGTTTGTGTATCTCTATACTTTTCAGTATTGAGAATTGGAGCTTTTCATATATTATGTGGTGTGTTTTTTGAAGGTATATTTTACCATACCTACCTACATGACAGTATGAGAGAAGGCGATAGTATGAAAGATAATGAGATAATATTAGAGAAAGTAAACACGTTTAATTTGAAATTGATTCCCTCATATTTTGAAAGGACAATTCTCTGTGAAGTTTAAGAACTATAAACTTATAAACTATATATACTATGCTCAATGTATAAAGCATATTTACATGTATTATCTCAGCTAGCAACATGCACTGATAAGATTAACAAACTATAGAATCAAAGTTAATCACTATATGTGTTAAACTGTTCCAATAAAAGTCAGTAGTTTTTTGAATGCCTGTAAGCCTTTTAAGCTTGGGGCGCCAGGGCGGCCCAGTCCTTAAGCACCTGCCTTCGGCTCAGGACATGATCCCAGGGTTCTGGGATGGAGCCCTGCATCAGGTTCCCTGCTAGTCAGAAGCCTGCTTTTCCCTCTCCCTCTGCCTGCTGCTCCCCCTGCTTGTGCGTGCACTCTCTCTCTGTCAAAAAACCCCACAAAAAACAACAAAAAAACCCAAAGCCTTTTAAGTTTGAAACAACAGAATCTCTGAATTCAAGTGGTTTGTACTATGGTAGGAAGAAACACAAGTAGGTGATAAAGAATAACCTACTTTTACATTAGATTTAGTGATCCCTTAGTATCTATAACATATCCTTAATTAAATAACGGTATGCATTAAAAGTATTATCCAAATGTAGGTACTTGTTCTGTTCTAATGACTTAACATTATATATAATTCAATTTCATGTAGTTACAATAATCACAAAGGTCCTTGGAGGGAAAAGGGTGAGAATGATAGCTTTTGAACTTTAAAAAAAAATTTCCAATGTGCTTTCATTCCTACGGAAAGTTGAGTCAGATAATTATTCTAGATAAAGATTCTATTTCAATATTTACATAATATTTGGTCAGAATCATTCATCTTTCTTAAAAAATAGAATAGGTTTTGAGGGAAATACTCCTTATGTGGCTTAAAAAAAAAACCACCCTACGTAATCATAGCACTGAACTAATTAAGGGAAGGGGACAAATTAAAGGCATGGTCCCTGCTCACAAAGAAGCTTAGAACTTATTGGGGGAAACCAAAGGTCAAAAATCTTTCTTCAGTAATTTTTAGTAAGTGTTAAACTGTGACATTGGCTTAGAAATTTAGCAAATATTTCATGTAGGAGTGAGGCCTTGACCTGGGATTTGAGAGATAAGTAGATTAATATTTATTTTTGAAAAATGCTAATAATTAGGACCTCATTTATTTATGACTGTGTATAAATAACCTTTCCACTTTTAGGCTTTTGGAGATACCTTGAAAAGAGATGCTTTTAGTAGCTTGAATCATAGAACAATAATGAAAAAGTTTTTGAGGTATATAAACAAATAATTGCTTCTTGAATACTAAATTCTAATGGGATTTTGTTGTCATAGCTACAACTCTAATTACTTCAGCTCTGTATATCTAATGGAATTCTAGCAGTTATGTTGTAACTTCTATGGTATTGAATAAACCTTGATATATATTAATATAATCCTGCTATTAATCAGATTAAATTCAGTCTAGTGAAAAATATTTTGTCTCCCTAACCATTTTGTATATTAGGAAGTATACTAACCAATGCTATTGAGTAAAACACTTGTTTTTAGGCTTTTAACAAATTTGACAGACTTCAAATTAACAGCTAAAAATATAAATGGTGATTTCCTCCCAATTTTATTGATAATTGGTTATTTCTAATAGAAGTTACAGATTTTTGTTTATTTACCTGTGTCTAGACAACTTACCATATTCTTTTATTTCTAAAATATTTGTGTAATTTTTTTTCTTAATTTTCCTGTTTCTCTATATATTATTTCAATTTCTTCTTTTTTAAAGATTTTATTTATTTATTCGACAGAGATAGAGACAGCCAGCGAGAGAGGGAACACAAGCAGGGGGAGTGGGAGAGGAAGAAGCAGGCTCATAGGGGAAGAGCCTGGTGTGGGGCTCGATCCCAGATCGCTGGGATCACGCCCTGAGCCGAAGGCAGACGCTTAACCGCTGTGCCACCCAGGCGCCCCTATTATTTCAATTTCTTGTCTTACTGAATTAGCTTAATTCAGTCTATAAAACAAAGCTGAATAATAATGGAAAAATGGACATGTGCGTCTTCTCCCTGATTTTAATAGGAATGACTATAGCTTTTTGTTGTTTAGTATCATGTTTGTTGTTATTTTTGTTATTGTTAATATTTATCATCTTTATGTAATTTCCCTCTAATCCTGTTTTACATTAGATGTTTACTTGGATTGACTGCTAAATTTTATCAAATGCTTTTCCAGAGCCTATTGATATAACCATGAGGTTTTATCTTTTAATTTGTTGAGTTACTGAATATTGGTATGTATCCTGATATTGAGCTGTCTTTGTGGTAATTTAAATGAGATTAGGCAGTCAAACTCTTTATCTAAATCTAACACAGACATACTTTAAAATTTTCTTTTCTCTTCCATGGATATGAGAGAAAAGAAAACGTGCCAATGATCCTCTTCCGGCTTTATAAAAAAAATTCACATGTATTTATATACTTTTCTGGAAATGCTATGCCAACTTAAATATTATTACCAGGGGGACACATTATTGAGTAAAACAACCAACCAGAATTGTATATTCCTTAGAAACTAAAGATTACATTTACAAGAGGTAGCAGCAATCTGTAAAGCATAGATGCCTTTTTTAGAAATAACATTTACGAAGACATTTATATGCTGAAGAATATTATTTGCTTTACTGTATCTGTATCTTGCCAAGGTTTATTCCGTGAGCAGTTAGAAATGCCTCTAGTTTTAAGACTGAGGCCTGGAAAACTTAAAATTTAAGTTAAGGAGGGGCAAAAGATGAAATATGTTAGTAACAAATGGAATATGAGGTATGTCTATTTAACATGTGTATTTACATTTCTAGAATAAACTTTATTTGGTCATGGCTTATCATTGTGAGTATATTTTACTGGATTTAATTTACTAGTATCTTATTTAGTATTTTGTAACTATATTCATAAGTATTACTTTATAATTCTTAAAACAATCTGAAATTATATATATTTTGCTATGTGATGAGTTTCCTGTGACATCACTATCATAGTAAAAATAGACACCATACTCATCACTCCTGGTTCTTCATAACAGCCCTTCTCTTTTTCTGCCCTGGATCCAGGCAACAGGTCATTTGTTTTTTAGTCACTAGGGATTTATTTGAATTTTATATAAATAGTCACTCCCTTTCTTCCCCTCTCTTTCTCTCTCTCCCTCCCTCTTCTTCCGTTCTCTGAATATACATAACTGTTGTGTTTAACATACTGAAAGATGATTTGGGCAACTGGGAAAAGAGTTGGGTTCGAATTAGTGACCAGCACATAAAAGCTGAAGAAATGAAACTTAAAATTAAAAAGGTAATCCCAGAGAACAAAAACTTTTGTGAGGCAAAATTAGTAATTAGTATCAATAGTGTTAATACTGACTGTTATGATTTATTAGGAGATTGGGGATATGACAAAGGTGCTGGTATAAATAATGAGGTGGTAAGTGAAAAAGAATCTTTTTTTTTTTGAAAAGTCAGCAGCAATATAAAATGTTATTTTGAGACACATTAGGTAAATACCCAAATAGCAGAAATATTGAAAAGTGGTTGCCTCTGGGAAATAGGAAATGGGAGAGGTAAGGGGACACATTTCTAATTTTTCAGATATCCTTTAGATTTGTCTGATTTGTTGAACTGTGTGTATGATTGAGTGTGATGAAAATAATACTAAAATAAGAAAAAAGGTATTAAATTTCAGAATATTAATGACTTAATGAGCCTTCCATTTCTATTATATCTGCTTGCAAATATCTTATAAAAGGGAGGTATATTAATGCCTTATTCTTCTTTAATTTTAATATCAACTGCTTTTAGATCTTTGAACATGATAGTATTCTCCAAGAGATTTAAAAGTCTTCCTGAGAACTGGTACCAATACCTCCACATGAGTAGGTACTTTACCATATAGAACAATTTTACCTTTTTAGCACATTATGATGGGGATTCATAGGAATTTGTTAATTTTGGTACCATTATGCCATTCAGTGGTGTCATATGCCTGTCATTGTTCTCTTGCTCAGTCTTTTCCTTTAAGATAGCAGGAAATTATTCAGCAATACTTTCAGTGCTCCAAGATGACATCATATTTAGGGAAAAGTTGTAGACATATACATAAAGCCCTAAAAAACTCAAAGTTCAAGTAATTTGGCTGTTACTGGAAACAAACATTGAAATTGAGGGAATTTTACTGGCAATAGGAGTTGCTCCACAGTTACAATAGCAATTGTTTTTTGCCTGCCAAAATATGTTATCCATGTCAAAGTCCTTTTTTATAGGACAGTAACCAGATATCTTATCTCAAATTATTTATGACTTACTGAACAAATTTTGAGACTGCAGTTAATTTCCAATTTCTGGATTCATAATCAGGAAAGATTTACCTTACTATACCTCTTCCCCTGAGTGTAAATTTATAGACCAAACTGGGCAAGTGAACTTATATCAAAAAAAGCATGTGTTACATAATCATAAATCTTTACAAGCAAATTTTTACCTAGAGGAATTCTTAAATAAATTTATTGGATAATTGTAATATTCTATCTTTTATAATCCATAAATGTTACTTTTTTCTATATAAGTTTCCCTCACTTATCTGAAGGTAGAGGATTCCTGTGAAACCTTCGTAAGTGTAAATTGCATAAAGCAAAGAAGCAACTACCATTAATTTATATGGAAAAAGTTGCTGAGCATTCCCAGACCCAAAAAATAACTTCTCTTAGACTTTTCTGATACCTTAGGCCACATTTTGCTAACAGATGCACAAAATAAATTGAGATAAAGCACAGATGCTCACAGACACAGTTTAAAGCTATGGCAGCTTGATGCCGAGCTGCTGAGTGTAGCTCCTAGAGAAGGTGCTTGGTGGTGCCACTCTTGCTGCTGCTTGAGGCATGCACTGCCTCTATAATGGCTGGCTGCAAAACAATCACTCAACTCTACTTTCACTTTTTGCCTTTTTTTTTGTAAAAGTGAAAATCCTCTTCACATTTCTTTTGCTTGGCAAAAACAAGTACTAATATAGGTCTTTTGTAAAAGTGCAGTGGCATATGTGAACTTTCAAAAAGCTTGGGATATCTGGGAATTTCTAATAGTCACCTTTGCATTACTAGATGATACCTGGTGCATGATTCTAGGAATTCTGTGCACAGGTTATGGAAATGATAGCTTTGGCCTATCAGAAGTATATAAAAATGATAAATATAGGCATGAATCACCAATATGGTAGAGAGCTGGAGTCCTTTTAGTATAGAATCAAAAGCCATATTTATTTCTTTCATTTTTCAAACTAATGATCAATACTAGGGAATATTCCTCATAAATTAACTTGCTGATCTAATAAATATTTACTTTTTAGGAATGGTTGGGATGGCTATAAGGATGCCAGTTAGGATGTTTTAATAGTTGGGGCACCTGAGTGGCTCAGTTGGTGAAGCATCTATCTGCCTTTGGCTCGGGTCATTGGGATTGAGCCCTGGGTCAGGCTCCCTGCTCAGCGGGGAGTCTGCTTCTCCCTCTCCCTCTGCCTGCCACTCTGCCTGCTTGTGCTCTCTCTCTCTTTGTGTCAAATAAATAAATAAATAAATAAATAAATAAATAAATAAATAAAATCTTTTTAAAAATGTAGAAATTCATTTCTCTTTCATGAAATCTGTCTATGCTTAAACGACCCAGGACTGATTCAATGACCATATGGTATCGAGAACCCAACAAATCTCTTTGCTGTTATGAAACAACATGTTATGAAACAACATCTTGTTACTGTGCTATCGTTAACCTATGGCTTCCATTTCATGCTCTAAGATGGCTGATCCAATTCCTTACATTTTCCATTTAGTAGGAAGGTGAGAAAAAAAGAAGTATTTGCTTTACTTTTAAAGTTTCATATCATTTCTGCTCTCATTCCTTTGAGAGGCTAATCTAGCCTGCTGTGGAGGCTGAGAAATATAGTATGAACTAGATTGCTATTTGCTGAACTCAAAATTTTATTACTGTACAAAAAGGAGAAAAGAAGATATTGGGGAGCCATAGGGTATCCATCACAGGTGGTTTTCAGGCTGTTTTGAAATATTATAATACTATTAAGCCTTAGTCAACCAGGCCAAATATAAATTCTGCTTTGTCTCATACTGCTCTCACTTCCACATTGGTCCTTTTGTGTTCTCATTTATACACTGAGGAAATTAAAATTTAAACTAAACTAAAGCCAGAACTAAGATGTTCAAAATTTCTTGCTAGCTGGGTTCTGGTTAGATTCTGCCAATGGGAGGCACTTATGCCAGATTTAAAGACAGGAAGAGACTAAAAGTGTTGCCTCTGGTAGTGCCTCTTATAGTGTCAACGGTGAATAGAGGTTTCTTTCATCTCTGAGGTGGTAGCAGCTTCCTTAACTTAAGGTAATAGAACCAACCTTTACACATATTTGTAACCTGTTCTCTATTATATCTTTTTTTGCTTCAAGTATCTAGAGAGATTTATATAACTGTTGGTACAGTTGGCCACCTTACCTCGCCCTTGTAATAATGTCAGGGGAGAGTGCTATGGACTGAATTGTGTCCCCTGAAAATTCATATTTTGAAATCCTAACCCCCAAAGTGATGGTATTTGGGGAGGGGAACTTTGGGAGTTAATTAGGGTTACATGACATCATCAGGGTGAGGCCCTCATGATGGGATTAGTGGCTTTTTATAAATAGGAAAAGAGAGATTGCTTTCTCCCCATCATGTGAAGATAAGTGAGAAGGTGCCCATCTGCAAGCCAGGAAGGAACTTAATTGTCCAATAACTTGATCTTGACTTGCCAGCTTCCAGAACTGTGAGAAATATCTTAAGACACCCAGTGTATGGTATTTTGTTATATTAGCCTGAACAGATTAATACAGAGCGTAAAACAAAAGAAAACAAGAGAGGCAAAATGACATTAAGAAAAATTAAATATTTAAAAACCTCATTTTATTGTTGATCAGCTTTCTGTCATCTTATTTCACCAACAGAGCATAAACTATAGTATTTCAACAATCCTTGGAGCTTGTCTAAAATTGAGAATTTGTTACCTTGACATGGTTGTCTTTAGATTCTGTTTTGCATTTTTCTTTTGCTTTATTTATTTTTACTGTATTTTATCATTCTAATTGATAGCCTTGATTCTTTTGAAATCAATCAGATACCCCAACTGATCTAACTTCTTACAGCATACTTTGTCTGATGATACAATATCAGAATATTTGATATTCTTGAGGGAAATAATATTCTTTCCTTCAAATTTAAGATATAATTCACCTCTATACATTTTACCCATTTAAAGTGTACATTTCACTGTTTTTCAGTATATTTACAGAGTTGTGCAGCACCACCATAGTCAAATTTAGAACATTTTACTACCCCAAAAATGGTTGCCTATACCTTTTAGTATTCAATTGCCATTATTCAGAGTCCCTATCCCCCATGCCTAGACAACCAGACATATATTTTATGTCTGTATAGATTTTCCTATTCTGTACATTCTATTAAAATGGAATCATTTAATATGTGACTGACCTCTTTCAGTTAGCATAACATTTTCAAGGTACATCCCTATTGTAGCATGTATCTGTACTTCATTCTCTTTTATTAATGAATAATATTCTATTGTGTGGCTATACTATATTTATCCATTCATCAGTTGATGCATATTTGAGTTGTTTCTACTTTATGGCTATTATGATTAATGCTGCTACGAACATTTATGTTGAAGTTTTGTGTGGATTTCTTTTTCATTGCTCTTAGTTATATACCCAGGAGTACAATCACTGGATCATAGGTAACTCTGTATTTCACATTTTGAAGAACTGCCAATCTATTTTCCCAAGATTTTACACATACTTTTATATTCCCACAGCAATGTATTAGGGCTCCAATTTCTCCACATCTTTGTCAACATGTGTTAGCATCTATCATTTTTTTATAGTCATCCTAGTGACTATACAATTGTATCTCATTGTGAATGTGATTTACTAATGATGTTGAACATATCATGTGCCTATTGGTCATTTGTATATATTCTTTGGATAAGTGACTATTAAGATCCTTTGCCCATTTTTAAATGGTTTCTCTTTATTATTGAGTTGTGAGAGTTCTTTATATATTCTGGATATAAGTTCCTTATCAGATGTATGACTTGTAATTATTTTCTCCCATTCTGTGGGTTGTCTTTTTTACTTTTTTGATAGTATTCTTTATAGCACAGAAGTTTTTAATTCTCACAAAGTTCAATTAATCTGTTTTTAATTTTATTGCTTGTCGTACTTAATCCCAATTCACTAAGACATGAGCGTATGTTTTCTTTTAAGATCTTTATAGTTTTGGCTTTTACATTTAGGTCTATATTTTGAGTTAATTTTTGTATAGAATAAGTGAAGGGTTTGACTTAATTCTTTTACACGTGGATATCAGTTGTGGCAGCATCATTTGTTGAAAGACTGTTCTTTCATTATTGAATTGTCTTAGCACCCTCGTTAAAAATCAATTGACTGAAAACATAAGGATTTGTTTCTGGAATTTCACTTCTGTTCCATTGATCTGTCTATCCTTATGCCAGTACCTCATTGTCTTGATTACTGTAGATTTGTGTAAGTTTTGAAAGAACTTTGTTCTTCTTTTTCAAGATCATTATAGTAGTATGGGTAATTTGAATATCCATATGAATTGTAGGCTCAATTTGTTGATTTATGTAGAAAACTTCAGCGGGATTTTGATAGGGGTTGCATTGATTTGGAAGATCAATTTCGGAGTATTGTCACCTTAACAATATTAAGTCTTTTAACCCATAGATATGGGATGGCTTTCCTTTTATTTATCTTTAATTTTTTTCAATGATGTTTTGTAGTTCTAGTATGCAAGTTTTGCACTTCTTCTATTCATTGTATTCCTATTATATTCATTTGGGAGCTATTGTAAATGAAATTGTTTTCTTAATTTCATTTTTGGATCATGCATTGCTAGTATATAGAAATAAAATTGATGTTTGTACACTAAAGGCAATAACTTCTTTTTTCCATTGAATTTTTGTTCCTACTTTGTTAAGACTAGTTGACCATATAGTTGTGGGTCCATTTCTGAGTCTTCTGTTCCATTGATCTATGTTTCTGTTTTCGTGCCAGTACCATACTGTCTTCATCACTACAGCTTTGCAATATAACTTGAAGTCCAGAATTATGATGCCTCCATCTTTGCTTTTCTTTTTCAGGATTGCTTTGGATATTCAGGGTCTTTTATGGTTCCATACAAATTTCAGGATTGTTTGTTTTAGTTCTGTGAAAAATGCTGTTGGTATTTTGATAGGGATTGCATTAAATGTGTAGATTGCTTTGGTTACTACAGACATTTTAACAATATTTGTTATTCTAATCCATGAGCATGGAATGTCTTTCCATTTTGTTGTGTCATCTTAAATTTCTTTCCTCAGTGTTTTATAGTTTTCAGAGTACAGTTCTTTTACCTTTATGGAAAGGTTCATTTCTAGGTATCTATTATTTTTGGTGCAATTTTTAACGGGACTGTTTTCTTAATTTCTCTTTCTGTGGCTTCATTATTGGTGTGTAAAAATGCAACAGATTTCTGCATATTGATTTTGTATCCTACAACTTTACTGAATTCATTTATCAGTTCCAGAAGTTTTTTTTGGTGGGGTCTTTTGGGTTTTCTGTATAGAGTATCATATCATCTGCAAATAGGTTTTCTGTATAGAGTATCATATCATCTGCAAATAGAAAAAGTTTTACTTCTTCCTTACCAATTTGGATGCCTTTTATTCCTTTTCGTTGTCTGATTACTGTGGCTAGGACTTCCAGTACTATGTTAAATAAAGTGATGAGAGTGGGCATCCTTGTCTTATTCCTGACCTTAGGGGAAAATGTCCGTTTTTCCCCATTGAGAATATTAGCTTTGGATTTTTCATATAATGCCTTTATTATGTTGAGGGATGTTCCCTACAAACCTTCTTTGTTGAGGGTTTTTATCATGAATGGATGCTGTACTTTGTCATATGCTTTCTTCGTCTGTTGAGAGGATCATATGGTTCTTATCCTTTCTCTAACTGATCTGATGTGTGATGTTGATTGATTTGCAAGTATTGAACCACCCTTGCAACCCAGGAATACATCCCACTTGATTATGGTGAATAATTCTTTTAATGTACGTTGGATTTGGTTTACTAGTATTTTATTGAGAATTTTTGCATCCATGTTCATCAGGGATATTCCCCTGTAGTTCTCTTTTTTAGTGGAGTCTTTATCTGCTTTGATATTAGAGTAACGCTGGCCTCGTAAGATGAATTTGGAAGTTTTCCTTCCTCTTCTATTTTTTTGGAACAGTTTGAGAAGAACAGGTATTAACTGTTCTTTAAATGTTTGGTAGAATAAGCCTGTGAAGCCATCTGGCCCTGAACTTCTCTTTGTTGGGAGTTTTTTGATAACTGATTCAATTTATTTACTGGTTATTGGTCTGTTCAAATTTTCTATTTCTTCCTGTTTCAGTTTTGGTAGTTTATATGTTTCCAGGAATGTATCCATTTCTTCTCGGTTGTCCAATCTGTTGGCATGTAGTTTGTCATAATATTCTCTTATAATTGCATTTCTGTGGTATTGGTTATTATTTCTCCTCTCTCATTTGTGATTTTGTTCATGTCCCTCTTTTTATCTTGATAAGTCTGCCCAGAGGTTTAATAATTTTATTGATTTATTCAAAGAATGAGCTCCTGATATCATTGATTTGTTCTATTGTTTTTTTCAAATTTCTGTATCATTTATTTCCACTCTAATCTTTATTATTTCCTTTCTTCTGCTGGTTTTGGGTTTTGTTTATTGTTCTTTTACTAGCTCCTTAGGCATAAGATTAGGTTGTTTGAGATTTTTCTTGTTTAGGTAAGCGGTATTGCTATAAACTTCCCTCCATGGCCACTTTTGCTGCATCCCAAAATTTTTGGATTGTTGTATTTTCATTTGTTTCCATGTACTTTTAAAATTTCTTCTTTTATTTCCTGGTTGACCCAGTCATTGTCTAGTAACATGTTATTTAACCTCCATGTATATTTGTGATCTTTCCAGATTTTTTTGTGGTTGACTTCCAGTTTCATAGCATTGTGGGGCAGAAAAGATGCATGGTATGACTTCAATCTTCTTGAATTTGTTGAGGCTTTTTTTGTGGATAGTATGTGATCTATTCTGGAGAATGTCCCGTATGCACTTGGGAAGACTGTATATTCTACTGTTTTAGGATGGAATGTTCTAAATATATCTGTTAAGTGCATCTGGTCCAGTGTGTCATTCAAAACCATCGTTTCCTTGTTGATATTCTGCTTAGATGATTTGTAAGTGGGGTGTTAAAGTCCCCTACTATTTATTTTATTATTATCAATGAGTTCCTTCATATGTTTGTTATTAACTGCCTTATGTGTTTGGGTGGTCCTATTTTGGGTGCATAAATATTTACAATTGTTAGATCTTGTTGGTTTGTCCTCTTTATAATGATAGTGTCCTTTTTGTCTCTTTTCACAGTCTTTGCTTGAATGTCTATTTTGTCTAATATAAGAATTGGTACTCCAGTTTTCTTTTGACATTCATTTGCATGATAGATGTTTCTCCATCCCCTTACTTTCAATTTGCAGGTGTCTTTAGGTCTGAAACAAGTTCTTATAGGCAGCATATAGATGCGTCTTGTTTTTTTATCCACTCTGTCACCCTATGACTTTTGATTGGAGCATTTAGTCCATTTACATTCAGAGTTATTATTGGTATTGTATTTATTATTTTATTATTTGTTTTGTGGTTGTTTCTAAAGATTTTCTTTGATACTTGTCTTTCTCTCTTTCATGTTTTGCTGATTTTCTTTAGTGATATATTTGGATTACTTCCTCTTTATTTTTTGCACATTTATTTATGGTTTTTGATACAAGGTTACCATTAGGTTTGTGTATAACCTGTTCTGCATATAGCAGTCTATATTAAGTTGATGGTCATTTAAGTTTGAACCCATTCTTTACTATTCTTCTCCCCATGTTTTACATATATGATGTTATATTTTGTATCCTTTTATTGTGAGTTTCTTGACTGATTTTTTACAGAAATATTCATTTTTACTGCATTTGTGTTTCCTACCATTATACTGTCAGTTTTGGTCTTTCCTTTCCACTCAGAGTCCCCTTTAATAGTTCTTGTAGGGCTGGTTTAGTGGACATGAACTCCTTTAGTTTTTGTCTGTCTGGAAGACTCTTATTCTGTCCTATTCTGAATGATAACCTTGCAGTAGAGTATTCTTAGCTATAGATTTTTTCCATTCAGCACTTTGAATATATCATGCTACTCCCTTTTGGTTGTGAAAAATCTCCTGCTAGCCATATGGGTTTTCCCTTGTACATTACTGTTTTCTTTTTTCTTGCTGCTTTTAAAATTTTTTATTTTTTCACTATATTTTGCCAAATTAATTACAATATGTCTTGGTTTGGGCCTCTTTTTTTTTTTTTTTTTTGAGAGAGATTGAAAGAGAGAGAGAATATCGGGGAGGGGCAGAGGGAGAGTGAGAATCCCAAGCAGGCTCCATGATTGAGCCCCGACATGGGGCTCAGTCTCACAACCCTGAGATTAGGACCTGAGCTGAAATTAAGAGTTAGAAAACTAACTGTGCCATTTAGGCAGCCCTGTGGGCCTCCTTTTTTGATTTTGATGGGGATTCTCTGTGCCTCCTAAGATCTGGACATCTGTTTCCTTCCCCAGATTAGGGAAGCTTTCAGCTATTATTTCTTCAAATAAGTTTTCTGCCCCCCTTTTTTGCTCTCTTTTTGCTCTGAGACTCATATAATATGAATGTTATTACTTTTGATGGAGTTATTGAATTCTGTAAGTCTATTCTTGTTTTGCATAATTCCTTTTCCTATCTTTGGTTCAACTTGATTACTTTCTATTACCCTGTCATCTAGGTCACTAATTTATTCCTCTGCTTCTTCTATCCTGCTATTCATTCCATTAAGCATGTTTTTCATTTTGTTTATTGAGCCCTATATCTCTGCTGTTATTCCTTATCTCTGTGTTAAGAGTCTCACTCATGTCTTCCACTCTTTTCTCAACTCCAGAAATATCCTTATGATCATTGCTTTAAATTCTCTATGAGGCATTTTACTTATATCTGTTTTGCTTAAACCTCTGGCTGTGGCCTTGTCCTTTTCTTCCATTCGGGATAAATTTCTCTGTCTCATTTTTTTGTTCCTCTTTGTGTTTGTTTCTCTGTGTTAAGAAAGTCAGCTATGTTTTCTGTTCTTGAAAATACTGACTTTATCAAGAAGAGGTCCTATAGTGTCCTGGAGTGCAGTGTTCCCTATTCACCAGAACCTGGCACTTCAGGAGAGAGTATCCTATGTGTGCTGCTTATGTCCTGCTGTTGTGTCTGAGTTGCTTTTCTTTTCAGTGCAGTTGTCTGGACTGACACTTTGCCTATCATGGGCTGTGCTTGCTCTCAGTGGTGTTGGTGGGACCCAGGCAGGCCAACTCTGAGGGGTCTTGGCTTTGAGGGAATTTGGGGGTGGGGCAGCAGTGTTAGCAAAATTTGTGCTGGGCCACTAGTCCTATGCCAGATCCCCTGAAATGCTGTGGAGGCTGTGGGGCTGCATTCTCTGGGGGTGGCTGGGGGCATGTGGCTGGGCACCATGCAGTGGCTAGGTGCAATGCGCAGCAGTGGCTGTGCATCCGGTGGCTGGGCAGGGCAGGGCACATGGGCAGTTTTAACAAAATTGGCCCTGAGCCCAGGGCCAAGCTAGCAGGCTTGGAGTAGGTGAGTCCTCAGGAGAACTCTTGGACATGGCATACTGCTAGCAGTTTAGGTAGCAAATGTCTGTGTAGCCTGACTCCTGTAGATTGACCTTCTGTTTATGCTGGGGAACAGGGGAGGAAAATGGTACCTAACAGCTCTCTCATTTTCAGAGAAGTTCCCAAACATGCTCCAAAATCAGTATGAATAAATCTGTCTCCCATTTGCCCCTGATGTTGTGTAAATTGCCGTTTTTATGCTTCCTGTCCATGTAGGCTGCTGTCTCTTTAATGGCAGTGACCTAGCTATCACTTGCCCTCCTGGCTAGCCCAGTGCTGAGTGAGCTGACTTTTAAAGCTCCAGGCTCCAAGTCCCATTAGTTATACAAACTCACAGAATTCAGCCCCTCTGATTTTCAAAGCCAAATATGAGGATTAGTCTTCCCCCTTGTATGATCCCTGATCCTAGGGCCCATTTCTCTCACCTCTGCATGTGCTAGTTCCCCCCTCGTGCGCGCAGCTTCCCTGCCTTTTTGTCCTTCGTAAACTTTCAGATGCAGCTTGTTCTCTGTTTTTATTGTGGAGTTTGTTTTGCCTTTCTTCAGGTTGAAAGGTGTTTGGATGTGGATGATATCTAGTTGGAACGTGGGATGGTATGAGCTCAGGGTCCTCCTGCACTGCTATCTTCCCAGGCTCCTTCTAGAATCTATTTTTTCTGACCTATGTGGGTCCTCTATTTCTTTGAAAAGTTATATTTCATGTTGAAATTATTTCCTATATATTATATTCTTTTTTTAAATGTTTTTTTATTATATGATGTTAGTCACCATACAGTACATCCCTGGTTTCTGATGTAGAGTTCGATGATTCATTAGTTGCGTATAACACCCAGTGCACCATGCAATACGTGCCCTCCTTACTACCCATCACCAGTCTATCCCATTCTCCCACCCCCTCCCCTCTGAAGCCCTCAGTTTGTTTCTCAGAGTCCATAGTCTCTCATGCTTCATCCCCCCTTTTGATTACCCCCCCTTCTTTATCCCTTTTTTCCCCTACCAATCTTCCTAGTTCTCATGTTCCATAGATGAGAGAAATCATATAATTGTCTTTCTCTGCTTGACTTATTTCACTTAGCATTATCTCCTCCAGTGTCGTGCATGTTGCAGCAAATGTTGAGAACTCATTCTTTCTGATAGCTGAGTAATATTCCATTGTATATATGGACCATAACTTCTTAATCCAGTCATCTGTTGAAGGGCATCTCGGTTCCTTCCACGATTTAGCCATTGTGGACATTGCTGCTATGAACATTGGGGTGCATATGGCCCTTCTCTTCACTACGTCTGTATCTTTGGGGTAAACACCCAGTAGTGCAATGGCTGGGTCATAGGGTAGCTCAATTTTTAACTTTTTAAGGGACCTCCACACTGTTTTCCAGAGTGGCTGCACCAACCTGTATTCCCAACAACAATGTAGGAGGGATCCCCTTTCTACACATCCTCTCCAGCAATTGTTGTTTCTTGCCTTGTCAATTTTTGCCATTCTAACTGCTGTAAGGTGGTATCTTAGTGTGGTTTTGATTTGAATTTCCCTGATGGCTAATGATTTTGAACATGTTTTCATGTGTGTTAGCCATTTGTATGTCATCATTTGAAAAGTGTCTGTTCATACCTTCTGCCCATTTTTTGATTTGTTTATTTGTTTCTTGAGTATTGAGTTTGAGAAGTTCTTTGTAGATCTTGGATACCAGTCTTTTATCTGTAGCATCATTTGCAAATATATTCTCCCATTCCGTGGGCTGCCTCTTAGTTTTTTTGACTGTTTCCTTGGCTGTGCAGAAGCTTTTTATCTTGATGTAGTCCCATAAGTTCATTTTATCCTTTGTTTTTCTTGACTTTGGAGATGTGTCATGAAAAAGGTTGCTTTGGCCAATGTCGTAGAGGTTGCTGCCTATGTTCTCCTCTAGAATTTTGATGGATTCCTGTCTCACATCGAGGTCTTTCATCCATTTGGAGTTTATTTTTGTTTATGGTGTGAGATAGTGGTCAAGTTTCATTCTTTTGCATGTAGCTGTCCAGTTTTCCCAGCACCATAATTTGAAGAGACTGTCTTTTTTCCACCGGATGTTTTTTCCTGCTTTATCAATGATTAGTTGCCCAAAGAGCTGAGGGTCCATTTCTGGGTTCTCTATTCTGTTCCGTTGGTCTATGTGTCTATTTTTGTGCCAGTACCATGCTGTCTTTGTGATCACAGCTTTGTAGTACAGCTCGAAATCCGGCATTGTGATGCCCCCAGCTTTGTTTTTCCTTTTCAACAGTTCCTTGGCGATTCGGGGCCTTTTCTGGTTCCATACAAATTTAAGGACTATTTGTTCCAGTTCTTTGAAAAATGTCCTTGGTATTTTGATCGGGATAGCATTGAAAGTGTAGATTGCTCTGGGTAGCATGGACATTTTACTATGTTAATTCTTCCGATCCATGAGCATGGAATATCTTTCCATCTTTTTATGTCTTCCTCAATGTCTTTCAAGAGTGATTTATAGTTTCTAGAATATTGGTCCTTTACGTCTCTGGTTAAGTTAATTCCAAGGTAACGTATGGTTTTTGGTGCTATTGTAAATGGGATGGATTCCCTAATTTCTCTTTCTTCGGTCTCGTTATTCGTGTATAGAAATGCAACTGATTTCTGAGCATTGATTTTGTATCCCGCCACGTTACTGAATTGCTCTATAACTTCTAATAGTTTGGGAGTGGCTTCTTTTGGGTTTTCCATATGGAGTATCATGTCATCTGCGAAGAGAGACATTTTGACTTCTTCTTTGCCGATTTGAATACCTTTGATCCCTTTTTGTTGTCTGATTGCTGTCACAAGGACTTCTAGTACTATGTTGAATAATAGTGGCGAGAGTGGGCATCCTTGTCGTGTTCCTGATCTTAAGGGAAAGGCTTCCAGCTTTTCCCCATTGAGAATAATATTTGCAGTAGGCTTTTCATAGATGGCTTTTATGAGATTGAGAAATGTACCTTCTATTCCTATACTCTGAAGGGTTTTAATCAGGAAAGGATGCTGTATTTTGTCAAATGCTTTTTCGGCATCAGTTGAGAGGATCATATGGTTCCTGAGTCTTTTCTTGTTGATATGATGTATCACGCTGATTGATTTGCGAATGTCGAACCACGCTTGCATCCGAGGGATGAATCCCACTTGGTCATGATGGATAATCCTTTTAATGTACTGTTGGATTCTACTAACCAGGATCTTGTTGAGGATTTTGGCATCCATATTCATTAGGGAAATCAGTCTGTAATTCTCCTTTTTGGTGGGGTCTTTGCCTGGTTTGGGGATCAAGGTTATATTGGCCTCATAGAATGAGTTTGGTAGCTTTCCTTCTGTTTCTATGTTTTGAAATAGCTTTAGGAGAATAGGTATTATTTCTTCTTTGAATGTTTGATAGAATTGCCCAGGAAAACCATCCGGGCCTGGAGTTTTGTTATTTGGAAGGTTGTTTATCACTGACTCAATCTCTTCATAATTAATTGGCCTGTTAAAGAAATCAATTTCTTCCTGTTTCAGTCTTGGTAGTTTATAGGTTTCCAGGAAGGCCTCCATCTCTTCCAGGTTGCTTAATTTATTGGCATATAGCTGTTGATAAAAGTTTCTAATAATCCTTCCAATTTCCTTGGTCTTGGTTGTGACCTCTCCTTTTTCATTCATAATTTTATTGATTTGGGTCCTTTCTCTTTTCTTTTGGATAAGTCTTGCCAGTGGTCTGTCAATTTTATTGATTCTCTCAAAGAACCAGCTTCTAGTTCTGTTGATCTGCTCTACTGTACTCCTGGTTTCTAATTCATTGATTTCTGTTCTAATCTTGGTCAACTGCTTCCTCGTGAGTGGATTAGGCCTGTCGCTCTGTTGCTGTTCCAGCTTCTTGAGGTGAGAATATAAAAACTGCATTTTAGATTTTTCTGTTCTTTTCAGTGAGGCTTGGATGGCTATGTATTTCCCCCTTAGGACCGCCTTTGCAGTATCGCATAGGTTTTGGACCGTTGTGTTTTCATTCTTGTTGGTCTCCATAAATTGTTTAAATTGATTTTTGATTTCCTCTTTTATCGAGTCATTCCTGAGCAGGATGGTTCTTAGTCTCCAAGTGTTTGAGTTTCTTCCAAATTTTTCCTTGTGGTTGAGTTCCAATTTCAGAGCGTTGTGGTCTGAGAATATGCAGGGAATAATTTCAGTCTTTTGGTATCGGTTGAGACCTGTTTTGTGTCCCAGAACATGGTCTATTCTTGAGCATGTTCCATGGGCCTTAGAATAGAATGAGTATTCTTTGGTTCTGGGGTGTAGTGTTCCATATATATCTATGAGGTCCAACTCGTCAAGTATGGCATTCAAAGCCCTTGTTTCTTTGTCAATTTTTTGCATGGGTGTTCTATTTCTGATAGTGGAGTGTTGAGGGTCCCCTACTATTAACGTATTTTTATCTATATGTCTCTTTATTCTGGTTAAGAGTTGGCTTGTGTATCTTGCTGCTCCCTTTTGGTGGCGTATATATTTATAGTTTCATATCCACTTGTTGGATACATCCTTTAAGAATAGTGCCCTTCTGTGTCTCTAACTATAGTCTTTAGTTTAAAATCCCATCTATCTGATATGAGAATTGCTACCCCAGCTTTCTTTTGAGGTCCATTGGCATGAACGATGGTATCCCATCCCTTTACTTTCAGTCTGAATGTATTTTTAGATTCAAAATGAGTCTCTTGTAGACAGCAAATGGATGGGTCATGTCTTTTTATCCAATCTGCAACCCTGTGGTGTTTATGGGAGCATTTAGTCCATTTACATTGAGACTGATTATTGAGAGATATGATTTTAATGAGGCCATGTTGCCAGTGAAGTCTTTATTTCTATAGATTGTGACTTTCTCTTCTGTATCACTCTTGGGGCCTTTTTACTTTTATAGAACACCCCTTAATATCTCCTGTAGGGCTGGTTTCGTGGTTATGAAATTGGTCAATGACTGGTGATTCTGGAAGGTCTTTATTTCTCCATCAATTCTGAATGACAGCCTTGCTGGATGAAGGATCCTTGGCTGCATGTTTTTCTCTGAAAGAGCTTTAAAAAAGCCCCCCCAACCCTTTCTCTCATTCCAGGTCTGTGTAGACAGGTCTGACATAATTCTGATACCTTTGCCTTGGTACGTGAGAAATTTCTTTGCCCTGGCCACTTTCAATACTGTATCCTTGGATCTAATATTTGCGAAGTGCACTATGACATGACTTGGTGTAGGTGTCATGGTTGAGCGTGGAGGGGTCCTCTCTGCCTCTTGGACACGAATTTTTGTTTCCCTTGCTAGATTAGGGAAGTTTTCAGCTACAATTTGTTCAAATATCTCTTCTAGATCTCTGTTTTTCTCCACCCCCTCGGGGATGTCGATGATTCTGACATTGGAACCTTTCATTGAGTCAGTAATCACCTGTAACCTACATTCCTGAGCGTGGATTTTTTTTAGTCCAGATTCTATTTTAGCTTTTTCTTCTACTAACCCATGCTCCAATTCGCTGATACGTTCTTCTGCCTCATTCACCCTGGCCATCAGAGCCTCTAGTTTTGACTACATTTGGCTCATAGAATTTTAAATTTCTGCCAGATTCGCTCTCATTTCCGCCCTTAGAGATTCTATAGTCTCATTAACATTTTCATTAATACTTTTTTCAAGTGTACACATCATCTTGACCATTGTTACTTTGAATTCCATTTCTGATAATTTGGTTATATCCATATTCTTTAGTTCTGTGGCAGAGGCCACAGACTCATTGTCTTTTCTTTGCTGGGGGGGATTTCTCCTTCTCGTCATTCTGATGAGGAGAGGGTGCGGGGTTGTCCAGAGCCCAAATTATTGACCAGGACCCAGGCCATGCACCCTTGTTTTGTAGGGATCTTAGGGATGTGAGCTTCTTGATTTTTCAGCCTGCCTTCTGGGGTAGGAGCCTGCCACGCTGATACTCAGGCAACCCTGTTTGGGTAGAGTCTCCGTGTTCCCTGCGAGGGGGGATGGGGATGGGCACACTGTGAGCTGGTGTTTCCAGGCTTTTGTTCTCTGGCGGCTTTCCCTGGTGGTTTGCTGTGCCTCTTCTGAGAGTCAGAGCAGCAGCAGCGGCCGAATTTCAGCCTCTGTCACAGAACAGAGGGGATCGCGGACCGTTCTCCACTGATGTTCTGGCCACTTTAACTCTGTTTCTGTTGGTGCTGCTCAACCCTGCAGCATCCCGTTATGTGCGCCCCACACCCAGCATCCCAGCCCTCATTTCCAGGGCCGGCGCGTCTCTATCCTTTGTGTTTCTAACACCGCCTGCCGCCCCCACGCGCTCCCAGAGCTCCCGGTCTCATTCTGGTTCCAGTGAGCACACCGGAGCTCTGTTTCAGTCTGGAGGGGTGCCTTCCCCGGCTCACGGTCTCAGCCTGCTCTCTCGCGGGTGCCAGTCCGCGAGTCCGCCCGCTCCCCCGTGCAGGTGGCTACCGCTTCCTGGCCTCCGAACGCGGAAGCTCCCTCCCCCTTCCATTTATCTTCCGATATCTGTGCGCGGTTTCACGGCTCCCCACTTCGTACCTCAATACTCAGCACTGGAGATGTTCATTTGTAGACATCCAGATGTATCTTCCTGCGTCTCAGGCGGATTCCGTGGATGTTTAGGCTGGTCTGGTACCTATCCAGCTCGACTCAGGGGACTGGCTCAAAAAGGGGTCCCCTACTCCTCTGCCATCTTAACTCTTCCCTCTATTATTATATTCTTATGTTAGTCTTGTCACCTTTATGATATTATCAACTTTTTATATTTTTCTTTTCTTTTTTTCCCCATTGTATGACTGTGAAAGCTTTCAAATACACAGAGGAGTTGAAAAAGTTATACCATGAGCATTCATGTATGTATGTGTATACACACACACATACACATACATACTCACCACTTAGATTTGACAATTATCATTTTGCTATATTTACTTTATAATATATGTCCATTCATCTATGAGCCATAATACTTCTATGGATGCATTTTGAATTAAGTTGCAGGTGTCAGTAGACTTTACCTCTTAGAACCTCAGTATGCATATCATTAAAACATCAGTATGCATATCATATAACTCAGTATAACCATTGTTTATAATTCTATTCTTATCTTTTTTTGACATTCAATTTTCACACAGAGAAATCATAAATTTTATCATACAATTTGATGACTTTTTGCCAGTGTATATACCTGTGTAATCCAAACCTTTATCAAAATATACAATATTACCTTTACTCATACCCCCTTCCAGTGAGTTCTCCTCAAGTCAACCAAGCTCTGAACTTTTTCACCATAGGTTAGTTTTGCTTGTTCAGACTCTAATATAATTATACTATATGCACTGTTTTGTGTATTGCTTCTTATATATAGCATAACATTTTTGAGAATCATCCATGTGGTTGCATCTGTCATTAGTGTTTATCTTTCAACTGGTGAGTGGTAATTTATTGTATGAGTATAGCACATTTTGGTTTTGATTCTCTTGTTGGACAGCTGGACTGTTTCTAGGTTGTTATGTATAAAGCTAATAGGGGCATACTTAACACACATCATTATGTGGCCATATGCTATTTTCTGAGATACATACATAGGAGAGAAATTTATAGGTAATAGGACAGATAGTTTTATAGAAAACTACAAGACAATTTTCCAAAGTGTTTGTATCATTTTATACTCCTACCAACATTTGGTAGTATTTTTTTAATGAAAAATAATTATTTTAGTCATTATGGTAGTTGGACAATGGTATCTTGTGATTTTAGTTTTATTTATTTTTATTTCCTTGATGACTATTTTTACTATCTGCTCTCTTTCAGACAGTTCGGCATGGTTTTCCTTATCAGCCCACAGCATTAGCCTTTGATCCAGTTCAGAAAATCTTGGCTATTGGGACAAGAACAGGTGCTATACGAATGTATCCTTAATTTTTGTTTTATTATTTGTTACATTAATACCAATTACATTTCCTTAAATATTCAGGTAAGTGAAATATGACCAAATAAAGTTGGTTTCTTTAAAAAGGGTAATGATTGTGAAAGACCACATTGTCCGGTTTATTGGCATATCTTTAATGTCTGTGAGATTACTATTGATGTCCTTTCTTTAATTCCTTTTGATAAATACCTAGAAGTAGAATTGCTGAATCATATGGAAGTTCTAGTTTTAATTCTTTGAGGAAACTCCATACTGTTTTCCATAGTGGCTGTACTAATTTACAGTCTCACCAACAGTGTACAAGGGTTTCCTTTTCTCCATATCCTCGCTAACACTTGTTATTTCTTGTCTTTTTGGTAATAGCCATTCTAACAGGTATGAAGTGATATCTCATTGTGGCATTTCTCTGATAATTAGTGATGCCTAACAACTTTTCATGTATCAGCCATCTGTAGGTCTTCTTTTGAAAAATGTCTATTCAGGTCCTCTGTCCATTTTTTAATCTAATTGTTTTTTATTTTGATATTGAGTTGTATGAGTTCTTTATATGTTTTGAATATTGACCCCTTATCAGATATGTATTTGTAAATACTTTCTCCCATTTATTTTGTTGATGGTTTCTTTTGTTGTACAGAAGCTTTTTAGTTTGATGTAGTCCTACTTGTTTATTTTTGCTTTTGGTATCATATCCAAAAAGTCATTGCCAAGACCAATGTCTAGGAGCTTACTGTATTTATTTTCTTCTAGGAGTTTTATGGCTTCAGTTCTTATCTTTCAAGTTTTTAATCCATTTTGAGTTAATTTTTTATGTGTACTGTAAGATATTAGTCCAGTTTTCTTTTGCATATTGCTGTCCAGTTTTCCTGGCACCATTTATTGAAGAAACTGTCTTTTCCCCATTGAGTAGTCTTGGCTCTCTTATCATATATTAGTTGACCATGTATGTATGGGTTTATTTCTGGGCTCTTGGTTCTGTTCCATTGGTCTATATGTCTACTTTTATGCCAATACCATAATGTTTTGATTAACTTTGTAATATAGTTTGGAATCAGGAAGCATGATGCCTCTAGCTTTGTTCTCTGTTTTCTCAAGATTACTTTGGCTACTCAATGTCTTTTGTGGTTTTATACATATTTTAGGATTGTTCTATTTCTGTAAAGGATGCCATTGGAATTTTTATAGAGATCATGTTGAATCTGTGTATTGATTTGAGTAGAATGGATATTTTAACAGTATTCTTTCAATCCATGAGCATGGAATATCTTTTCATTCATTTATAACTTCTTCAAATTCTTTCATCAGTATCTTACAGTTTTCAGTGTCAAGGTCTTTCACTTCCTTGGTTAAATTTATTCCTAGGTACTTTATTCTTTTTGATGCAGTTGTAAATGGGATTGTTTTCTTAATTTCTCATTCTGATAATTTATCATTAGTATGTAGAAATGCAACTCATTTTTGTATATTGATTTTGTAGGATCATTTTCTTTTCAATCTACTATGTCAATCTACTTTGTTTAATTGATATATGATGGTAATTTATTATAAGGTAATTATTTATATGTTAGGACTTAATTCTGCCATTTTACTTGTTTGTTTTCTGCTTGTTTCCTCTGTTTCTTGTCTATTTGTCTTTTCCTATTTTCCTGTGGGTTATTTTGAACATTTTTAGTAATTCAATCTTGCTTTATTTGTATTGTTTTTGAGTATATTGCTTTGTAGAGTTTTCTCAGTGGTTGCTCTAGGTATTACAGTAAACATACGTAAATTATCACAGTCTACTGGTATCAACATTTTTTCACTTTGAGGAAAATTGAAACCTCCTTCCATTTAGGTCCCTGTACCCTGTCTACTTTTAAAGTGTAATTATCTTATTAATTTCCTGTAAATGCCTTGAGCAGCACCACATCATATGGTGCTATCATTTTTGCTTCAGACATCAAATGAGACTTAAGAAACTCATAAGAAGTAGTATAATCTATTATATTTACCCAAATTTTTACCCAATCCTGTTATTTCCTTTCTAATGCTCCAAGACTTCTTTTTCCAGGGTTTTTATGGTGAAAATATGTGCTGTTGATTTGAGAACTTTCATTTCCTTCTGGTTAGAGCACTTTCTTTAGATTTTTTTTAAAGGGTAGATTTGTTAGAAACAAATTGTCTTAGTTTTTCTTCATCTGAGAATGTATGTATTCTTCATTCCTCAAGGATATTTTTGCTTGTATACACACTTGACAGTTACTTTCTTTTATTACTTGAAAAATGTTGTACCACTTTCTTCTGGCTGCTGTGGTTTCAGATGAGAAATTACTATCAGTCAATTTCATGTTCATTTATAATACTTTGTCTCTGCCTGCAGTTTCAGATGAGAAATTACTATCATTCAATTTCATGTTCATTTATAATACTTTGTCACTGCCTGCTTCCAGAGCTTTCCCCCTTAGTTTTCAGAAGCTTAATTATGATGTTTCTCGACATGGATATTTCTGGGTTTATTTTATTTGGTGTTTGCTCCACTTTCTGCATCTGTAGGTTTATGTATTTCATCAAATTTGGAAGTTTTCAGCCGTTATTTTTTATAATAGTTTTTCAATCCCACTGTCTTTTTATTCTCCCTCTGGGGCTCTAATTACATGAATGTTACATCTTTTGTTCTTATCCCACAGACCCCTGACACTGTTTATTGTATTTCCCCACTTCAGTCTCTTTTCCCTTTGTTGTTCAGATCAGGTAAATTTTATTGATCTCTTCCCAAGTTTACTGATTTTATCCTTATCATCTCCACTATACTACTGAGCCTATCCATTTTTATCTTGGTTATTATATTTTTCAGTTCATTTCTTTTTTAGAATTCCTATTTGCTGATCTTTATTTCTCATTTGTTTTAAGAAGATTCATAATTGCTTATTGAAGGATTTTTGTGATGGCTGTTGAAAACATTTTTCAGATAATTACAACATCTGATTCATTTTCATGTTGGCATGTATTGATTATCTTTTCTCATTCAAGTGCCATTATCTTGGTTCTTAGTATGGTGAGTGATTTTCAATTGTATCCTGGATATTTTGGATATTATATTATGAAACTTGGATGCTAGTAATAATTTTTTTTTTTTTTTACTAGTTAAGTCCCCCTGTTGAGGTGTAACTTGAGGGCTGGGTGGGTGTGTATATTCAAGTTTTGTGTTGGGCCCCGTCAACATACCCACCCCAGCAAAAGTGGATACTGACTCACCCACCTCATTTTCCAACATGTGGGAATGGAAGTTCATCTTCCTACAGGGCCCCAGTGACGTCAGGAGAGATAGAAAGCATGGTATCAACCACTCTTCCTTGCACCACCTTGTTCCAGCTCACTGATGTGAGTAGAGTTCCAGCTCCTAGTAGGATCCTCTGACACAATATGGGTGCTGACTAGCCCTGATTTGCCCACCTTGTTCAGTCTTAGTGCTGTCAGGTGGATGTGGGTATTCAACTTCCCAATGACCACCCAGCTGACAGAGCTAGGAGAGTGTGTGTGAAGCTTAATGTGTGTGTGAATCCCCACCTTGTACCATCTCATTAAATCTTGTTGCCCCTGAATTCCACCGATGCTACACTGGTAGGAGAATTAGAACACCTTTTTTTTATACTAGGAAGGGAATGTAAGATCAGGTGCTCATTCAGACTCACTAATACTGTCCCATCAGATTGGATTACTCCCACCCGCTTTACTAGTCTGGAGATGGCAGATTAGCGTTCTCCTTTGTGCACTAATGCCACCTGACAGTGGAACAGAGTGCTAACTGCTTCTGCCAGGCAGGGGATGGGTGATTAACTCTCTATTTGTGCCCTTAAACACTACCTGCTGAGGGAATTGGAGTGCGCTCTCTGCAGGGTGGGAGAAGGATAAGGTGGAAGATCAGTTCCCCAGTCAACCCTGTTAAACTGTGTGGAGTCAGGAAGAGGAGAGTTTTTTCTTTATTGTTTGCTAGATTAGGTTCAGTGATGCCAAAATTTGTTTTTAGGTCTACCTATCTTCTCAGTCCTTTGGCTGGGAAAAGAGTCCTTTTCTTGGAGTTTTTGTTTCTGTTTTTTTGTTTGTACCAGTTGGTGGTTCTGGGTTGGAGACTTCTACAGTGCATTGTCCAGGATATATAAGACACAATAAGGAAACCCAAGGAAATTGCTGCTGTGTCATTCCTCAAGTCCTGAGTTGGTTTGTCATTCCTCCTTCTTTCTACCTTTCACATTCTTTCTATTTGATTGTAATATTATATCCAGAGATTTGTTGTTTTTGTTGTTGTTGGTAAGAGGCAGAAGCTGGGAGGAATAGAACTACTTCATCTTCACAGATTTGGAATTCTCCATCCTCAAATTTTAATATGTTGTGTTTTCCTTTCATTATGTTTAAAATATTTTCTAATTTCTGCTTGATTTCTTTTCTTGACCTATGGGTTATTTATGTGTTATTTAGTTTCCAAATATTAGATGTTTTCTAGAATTCTGTTATTGATTTCTAATGTAGTTCCATTGTGGTCAGAGAATATACTCTGTATAACCAGAATCTTAAAAATTAACTGAAGCTTGTTTTCTGGTCCTGTCTGTGGTCTGTCCTGATAAATGTTAAATGTGTATTTGAAATGAATATGTATACTATTGTCGTTGGGTGGATTGATCTGTAAATATCACTTAGGAAAAATCAATTGATAGTGTGGTTAAGATCTGTATTTGTACTGATTTTCTCTTTATCACTATCTGTTTCTTCTATTACTAAGAGAGTGGTATTAAAATCTCTCAATATAATTGTAACCTGATCTGTTTATCCTTGCAGTTCTATCAGTTTTATTTCATTTAATGTATTTCAAAGCATTGTTAGCTGTATGAACATTTAGGAGTGTTAAGTCCTTTTGATGAGTTGACTCTTAACATTATGAAATGACCTTTGTCTCTGATAATATTTTCTAATCTGAATTTTACTTTGTCTGATATGGATGTAGCCACTGAAGCTTTCTTTTGATTAGTCTTAACATGGTATATCTTTTTCCATCTCTTTCATTTTAACCTATTAGTGTCTTCATATTTCAAGTGTAAGACAGCATGGATTGGGTGTTGGGTTTTTTTTTTTTTTTGTCTAATTCGACAATTTCTGCCCTTTAAACTTATAATTTTAAAATTTAGTTTTATATTAAAAAGAGATTCACATTTTGAAATAAGATTATTTGGGGTTTTATGATGTTGAGTCGTCTAAGTTCTTTATATATTTAGGGTATTGACTCTTTATTAGGCATATCATTTGTGAATATCTTCTCCCATTCCATAGGCTGCCTTTCTGTTTTGTTGATGGTTTCTTTCACTGTGCAAACCCTTTTTATTTTGGTGTAGTACCTATGTTTATTTTTGTGTTTGTTTCCCTTGTGTCAGGAGACATATCTAGAAAAATGTTTCTATGGCTGATGTGAAAGAAATTGCTCTCTTATGTTTCCTTTTAGGAGTTTTATGGTTTCAGATCTCACATTTAGGTCTTTAATCCATTTAAGTTTATTTTTGTGTATGGTGTAAGACAGTAGTTTAGTTTCATTCTTTTGCATGTAGCTGTATAGTTATCCCAGCATTATTTGTTGAAAGGACTATTTCTCCCCATTGTATATTCTTGCCACCTTTGTTGTAGGTTAATATGATTATATAAGCATGGGTTTATTTCTGGGCTCTCTATTCTGTCACATTAATTTATGTTTCCGTATTTGTGCCGGTACCATATGGATTTGATTACTACAGCTCTGTAGTATATCTTGATATCTAATATAACACTGTATGTAATTATACTTCAATAAAAAAAATAGTTAGAAAATGGATTCATGATTTAATTGGTGTAAAGTGCTGCCCCAGGAACCTGCCCCAGGGTGTTTCGGAATGCGTTATTTGTGCATCTCTCTGGGCTGGGAGGAGCTTTGACCTGCAGGGGATAGTCTCTTATGGAAGCTGTTTCCAATCATTTGGGAGCCTCCTTCCACAGGTTGGGAGGGGGAGTTTTGGACTCTACAAGGTTTGTACTGGAACGTCATGGCAGCCATTCTCCATGCGGGAGGTATACCCGCAATGCAAATGCATTATGATGAATCTAGGGGTTACCCTGGGGCAGAGGTGGAAGAAGAGAGCACATATTCTGCACCTGTGGCTCTTGATCTCTCAGTCCCAAGGTCTTGGAAGCCCTAAAGTCAGGCTGTTGTACCCCTGGGCCTTTAATGTGTAGCTTATTTATCACTGTCCTCCCCTCCAGCGACGTGTCTCTATCATTCCCTTCAAGGATTTGGGACTCTGCTTCCCTGTGTTCCTTCCACTGCTCGTGCCTAGCTTCTACCTAAGAGAATCATATAGTATGTGACTCTTTGATCTGGCTTTTTTTCACTCAGTATAATGTCTTTTAGATTCATCACAGTTATATGTGCATTAAAAGGTAATTCCTTTTTATGGTGGAGTAGTCTTCTGTTGTATGGATATACTACATTTTGTTAATCTATCCACCTGTTGAATGAAATTTGGATTATTTCCAGCTTTTAGGTACCATAAATAAAGCTTCTTTGAACATTAATGTATAGATTTTATGGAAATATAACTTTCCATTTGTATAGTAAATCTGACAAGTGGGATTGCTGGGTCATGTGGTATGTTTAAATTTATGTGAAACTGAAATCATTTTCCAGAGATGTATCATTTTGAATTTCTATCAGCAATATGAATTTCAGTTGCTCCACAGCTTTGCCAGCACTTTGGTATTCTCAATATTTTAAAAATTTATCTATTCTAATAGGTATAGTAGTATTACACTGTGGTTTTAATTTCCATTTTCCTAACAACCGCCTATTCATGCTGTCCTTATATCCTTTTTGTTGAAGTGTCTGTCTTTTGCCTGTTTTAAAATTGTATTGTTTGTTTTCTTATTGCTGAGTTTTGAGTTTCTTTGTACATTCTGGATATAACTCTTATGTTGAATATGTATTTTGCAAATATTTTTGCACACTCTATAGATTGTCTTTTATTCTTTTAATGCTATTTTTTGCAGAATAAAATCTTAAATTTTGATGTAGTCCAACTTATAAATTCTTTTTAATGATCTGTTGATGTCATGTCTAAGAACTCTTTATGTAACCTGAGGTCAGGTAGATTTTTCTCCTATGTTTTCTTCTAATAGTTGAGTTGTTTTTTTTATATTTAAGTCTATGATCCACATGTAGTTAATTTTTATCTGTGGTGTAAAGTATGGATCACATTTCATTTGATGACATATAAATATTTCATTGGTCCAGTATTTTTTGTTGAGAAGACTATCCTTTTTTCACTGAATGCCTTCATACTTTGGTCAAAATCTTAAATAACTGTGTGAATATATTTATGGACTCATTTTATACTAACATATCATTTTGATTATTTTAGCTTTAAAATAAGTCTTGAAATCAGGAAATTTATTTTTTCAAATTTTTTTAGGCTTTTCTACATTCTTTGACTTTACATTAGAATTTTAGAATCACATTGCCATTTTCTACCAAATATCTTTTGAGATTTTGGTCTATAGATGAGGTTGGGAAGAATTGATATCTTCATGATTTTGAGTCATTCTCAATACATTAAAATGTTATATTTCTCCATTAATTTGTTGGATTTTTAAATTTTATTTATCATAGTTTTATAGTTTTCAGTATTTATACCAAAGTTAAATGCGTTGACAGTAGTCTGCATATGCTATCTCCTCATTCCTGAGTTATGTCTTTTTTATTTTTATTATGATATGTTAGTACATCATTAGTTTTTGATGTAGTGTTCCATGATTCATTGTTTGCATATAGCACCCAGTGTTCAATGCAATATACATGCCCTCCTTAATACCCATCACCGGTCTAGCCCATCCCCCCACTCCTCTCCCCTCTAAAATCCTCAGTTTGTTTCCCAGAGTCCATAGTCTCTCGTGGTTCATTTCCCCTTTTGTTTACCCCCCTTCATTGTTCCATTCCTTCTCCTACCAGTCTCCCTGCTATTCCTTATGTTCCACAAATGCGTGAAACCATATGATAATTGTCTTTCTCTGCTTGACTTATTTCGCTTAGCTTATCTCCTCCAGTCCCGTCCATGTTGCAGCAAATGTTGAGAAATCGTTCTTTTTGATGGATGAGTAATATTCCATTGTATATATGGACCACATCTTCTTAATCCAGTCATCTGTTGAAGGACATCTCAGCTCCTTCCACGATTTAGCTATTGTGGACAATGCTGCTATGAACATTGGGGTGCATATGGCCTTTCTCGTTGCTATGTCTGTATCTTTGGGGTAAATACCCAGTAGTGCAATTGCTGGATCATAGGGTAGCTCAATTTTTAACCTTTTGAGGGATCTCCATACTGTTTTCTAAAGTGGCTGTACCAACTTGCCTTCCCACCAACAGTGTAAGAGGGTTTCCCTTTCTCCACATCCTCTCCAACATTTGTTGTTTCTTGCCTTGTCAATTTTTGCCATTCTAACTGGTGTAAGGTGGTATCTCAATGTTTTTTTTTTTTTTTTAAGATTTTACTTATTTATTTGGCAGAGATAGAGACAGCCAGCGAGAGAGGGAACACAAGCAGGGGGAGTGGGAGAGGAAGAAGCAGGCTTCCAACGGAGGAGCCTGATGTGGGGCTCGATCCCAGAACGCCGGGATCACACCCTGAGCTGAAGGCAGACGCTTAACGACTGAGCCACCCAGGCGCCCCTCAATGTGGTTTTGATTTGAATTTCCCTAATGGCTAATGATGTTGAACATTTTTTCATGTGTCTTTACCCATTTGTATGTTTTCATTGGAAAAGTGTTTGTTCATATCTTTGCCCATTTTTTGATTTGATTATTTGTTTCTTGGGTATTGAGCTTGAGAGGTTCTTTTAGATCTTGGATACCAGACTTTTATCTGTAGTGTCATTTGTAAATATCTTCTCCCATTCTGTGGGTTGCCTCTTTGTTTTGATGACTGTTTCCTTTGCTGTGCGGAAGTTTTTATCTTGATGAAATCCTGCAAGTTCATTTTTTCTTTTGTTTCTCTTGCCTTTAGACATGTGTCATGAAAGAAGTTGCTGTGGCCAATGTCAAAGAGGTTACAGCCTATGTTCTCCTCTATGATTTTGATGGATTCCTGTCTCACATCGAGGTCTTTCATCCATTTGGAGTTTATCTTTGTGTATGGTGTGAGAGAGTGGTCGAGTTTCATTCTTCTGTATATAGCTGTCCAATTTTCCAAGCACCATTTATTGAAGAGACTGTCTTTTTTCCACTGGATGTTTTTTCCTGCTTTGTCAAAGATTAGTTGACCCTAGAGCCGAGGGTTCATTTCTGGAGTCTGTATTCTGTTCCATTGGTCTATGTGTCTGTTTTTGTGCCAGTACCATGCTGTCTTGGTGATCATTACTCTGTAGTATAGCTTGAAATCAGGCAACGTGATGCCCCCAGCTTTGTGTTTTTTTTTTTCCCAACATTTCCTTTGCAATTCAGGGTCTTTTCTGGTTCCACACAAATTTTAGGATTGTTTGTTCCACTCTTTGAAAAACGTCATTGGCATTTTGGTCGGGATAGAGTTGAAAGTGTAGATTGTTCTGGGTAGCATAGACATTTTAAATTTGTTTATTCTTCTGATCCATGAGCATGGAATGTTTTTCCATCTGTTTGTGTCTTCTTCAATGTCTTTCATCAGTGTTCTGTGGTTTCTAGAGTATAGGTCCTTTACCTCTCTGGTTAAGTTAATTCCAAGATATCTTACGGTTTTTGGTGCTATTGTAAATGGAATCAATTACCTAATTTCTCTTTCTTCAGTCTCTTTGTTCATGTATAGAAATGCAACTGATTTCTGAGCATTGATTTTGTATCCTGCCACATTACTGAATTGTTGTATGAGTCCTAGTAATTTGGGGGTGGAGTCTTTTTGGTTTTCCATATAAAGTATCATGTCATCTGCAAAGAGAGAGAGTTTGACTTCTTCTTTGCCAATTTGAATACCTTTTATTCTTTTTTGTTGTCTGATTGTTGTTGCTAGGACTTCTAGTACTATGTTGAACAATAATGGTGAGACTAGGCATCCTTGTCATGTTCCTGATCTTCAGGGAAAGGCTCTCAGCTTTTCCCCATTGAGAATGATATTCACTGTAAGCTTTTCATAGATGGTTTTTATGAAATTGAGGAATGTACCCTCTATCCCTAGACTCTGAAGAGTTTTAATTAGGAAAGGATGCTGTATTTTGTCAAAGGCTTTTTCTGCATCAATTGAGAGAATCATATGGTTCTTGTCTCTTCTCTTATTAATGTGATCTATCACACTGACCGATTTGCGAATACTGAACCACCTTGCATCCCAGGGATGAATCCCACTTGGTCATGATGGATAATCCTTTTAATGTACTGTTGGATCCTATTAGCTAGGATCTTGTTGAGAATTTTGGCATCCATATTCATCAGGGATATCGGTCTGTAATTCTCCTTTTTGATGGGGTCTTTGCCTGATTTGGGGATCAAGGTAATACTGGCCTCATAGAATGAGTTTGGTAGTTTTCCTTCTGTTTCTATTTTATGAAACAGCTTCAGGAGAATAGGTATTATTTCTTCTTTGAATATTTGCTAGAATTCCCTGGGGAATCCATCAGGCCCTGGACTCTTGTTTTTGGGGAGGTTTTTGATCACTGCTTCAATCTCTTCATGATTAATTGGTCTGTTTTAATAATCAATTTCTTCCTGTTTCAGTCTTGGTAGTTTATGGGTTTCCAGGAAGGCATCCATTTCTTCCAGATTGTTCAATTTATTGGCATATAGTTGTTGATAATAATTTCTAATGATTGTTTCTATTTCCTTGGTGTTAGTCACGATTTCTCCCCTTTCATTCATAATTTTATTAATATGGGTCCTTTCTCTGTTCTTTTGAATAAGTCTGGCCAGTGGCTTATCAATCTTATTAATTCTTTCAAAGAACCAGCTTCTAGTTTTGTCATTCTGCTCTGCTGTATTTCTGATTTCTAATTCATTGATCTCTGCTCTAATCTTAATCGGTTGTCTTTTTGTGCGTGGGCTAGGCCTGTTCTTCTGTTCCAGCTCCAGCTTCTTAAGGTGAGACTATCAGGTCTGCATTTTAGATTTTTCTGTTCTTTTGAGTGAGGCTTCGATGGCTATGTATTTTTCCCTTAGGACCGCCTTTGCAGTGTCCCATAGGTTTTGGACCAATGTGTTATTGTTCTCATTGGTTTCCAAAAATTGCTTAAGTTCTTCTTTAATTTCTTGGTTTATCCAATCATTCTTGATCAGGATGGTTCTTAGTTTCCAAGTGTTTGAGTTTCTTCCAAATTTTTCCTTGTGATTGAGTTCCAGTTTCAAAGCATTGTGGTCTGAGAATATGCAGGGAATAATCTCAGTTTTTTGGTATCGGTTGAGACCTGTTTTGTGACCCAGTATATGGTCTATTCTGGAGAAAGTTCCATGTGCACTCAAAAAGAATGAGTATTCTGTTGTTCTGGGGTGTAGTGTTCTATATATATCTATGAGGTCCATCTGGTCCAGTATGTCATTCAAAGCTCTTGTTTCTTTGTTGATTTTCTGCTTAGGTGATCTGTCTATTGCTGATAACGGAGTGTTGAGGTCCCCTACTATTAACGTATTATTATCTGTATGTCTCTTTATTCTGGTTAAGCGTTGGCTTGTGTATCTAGCTGCTCCCCTGTTGGGGGCATAGATATTTATAATTGTTAGATCCTGCTGTTGGATGCATCCTTTCAGAATAATAGTGTGTCCTTCTGTATCTTTAACTACAGCCTTTAGCTTAAAATCTAATCTGTCTGATATGAGAATTGCTACCCTATCTTTCTTTTGAGGTCTGTTGGCATGAAAAATGGTTCTCCATCCCTTCACTTTCAGTCTGGATGTATCTTTAGGTTCAAAATGAGTTTCTTGTAGATAGCATATGGATGGGTCATGTCTTTTTATCCAATCTGCAACTCTGTGGTATTTTATGGGAGCATTTAGGCCATTCACATTGAGAGTGATTATTGAGAGAGATGATTTTAATGTTGTCATGTTGCCTGTGTTTCTATAGATTGTCCTTGTTTCTATAGATTGTCTCTGTAAATTTCTGTTCTGTATCACTCTTGGGGTCTTTTTACTTTTATAGACCCCCCCTTAATATTTCTCGTAGGGCTTGCTTGTTGGTCACATATTCTTTCAGTTTCTGCCGCTCTTGGAAGCTCCTTGTCTCTCCATCCATTCAGAATGACAGCCTTGCTGGATAAAGTATCCTTGGCTGCATGTTCTTCTCACTTAGTGCTCTGAATATGTCTTGCCAGCTTTTTCTGGCTTGCCAGGTCTCTGTAGACAGGTCTGACGTTATTCTGATGTTCTTGCCTCTGTATGTGAGGAATTTCTTCCCCTTTCAAGATTGTTTCCTTGGATCGAAGATTTGCGAATTGTACTATTATATGTCGTGGTGTTGGTCTGTTCTCATGATCTTGGGAGGGGTCCTCTCTGTCTCTTGGACATGAATGCTTGTTTCCTTCACCAGGTTAGGGAAGTTCTCAGCTACAATTTGTTCAAATATCTCTTCTAGACCTCTCTCATTCTCCACCCCCTTGAGGAATGCCAATGATTCTGACATTGGATCGTTTCATTGAGTCAATAATCTCCCTTAGCCTTTTTTCTTGAATGTGGAGTTTCTTTAGCCATGTTTCTTCTCTTTCCTTCTCTATCATCTCATCCTCTCACTAATTCGTTTCTCTGCCTCGTTTACCCTGGCCATCAGAGCATCCAGTTTAGACTGCATTTGATTCATAGCATTCTTTTCTTTTTTAACTTTTTAAAAAAAATTTTTTATTATGTTATGTTAGTCACCATACAGTACATCATTAGTTTTTGATGTAGCATTCCATGATTCATTGTTTGCGTATAACACCCAGTACTCCATGCAATACGTTCCCTCCTTAATACCCATCACCAGCCTAGCCCAATCCCCCACCCTCCTCCCCTCTGAAATCCTCAGTTTGTTTCCCAGAGTCCATAGTCTCTCGTGGCTCCTTCCCCCTTCTGTTTACCCCCCCTTCATTCTTCCCTTCTTTCTCCTACCGATCTCCCTTCTATTCCTTATGTTCCATGAATGAGTGAAACCATATGATAATTGTCTTTCTCTGCTTGACTTATTTCACTTAGCATAATCTCCTCCAGTCCCATCCATGTTGCGGCAAATGTTGGGTAATCATTCTTTCCAATGGCAGTCATCAGAAAGATTTTATTCTTTTTGATGGCTTAGTAATACTCTGTTGTATATACACCATGTCTTCTTTATCCATTCATCTGTTGATGGACATCTGGGCTCTTTCTGTATTTTGGCTATTGTGGACATTGCTGCTATAAACATTGGGGTGCACGTGTCCCTTTGAATCACTATGTTTGTATCCTTTGGATAAATACCAAGTAGTGCAATCCCTGGGTCGTAGGGTGGCTCTGTTTTTAGAGTAGCATCATTTTGTTGAACATCAGACAGCTTGAGTTTCTTCCTGTGTAGTGTCAGGTTCCGCCTTTTTGGCAAAATACCTTTTTGGTGTATGTCAAATACTTTAGATAAATATCTCGTGTTATTTTTGTTTTTCTATCAAATTGTGCATTGTTTGCCTTGGAGGTAGCAAAAGTGTTCATTCTCTTAGTGATGCGTAGAAAGTTAGGGAAGAGAGAATGATTAATGAAAAGCAGATCCTGTGTTTAAATGATGTATTTGTTCTTGACATTGTAACTTGTCTAAGTTCAGTTTAGTGCCTTCACCTTCTGAACTTACTCTGTACATCCAGCCATCACTTCTTCCTGTTTCCTCCAAACCCAACCCGAGGGGTCTGCCTTCACCTTCTGTGCCGCCTTCCGGCAGCTCTCAGCCACTGCTGTTTGACTTCCGTCTGCTCTCTGACAGCCTGTTCTTGCAGCAGCAGCTTAGCTACATAATTCAACCAGTGTCTTTCAGGTCTTCTCTGACCAGGCCTCTGGGCTGCACTAACAGTGTTGAGACTTCAAATTTCTGCCAGATTCATTCTCATTTCAGCCGTTAGAGATTCTATATTTTTGTTAATATTTTTTTCAAGCCTATACATCATCTTGACGATTGTTACTCTGAACTCCCTTTCTGACAATTTGGTTATATCCATTTCCATTAGTTCTGTGGCAGAGGCCACAGTCTCTTTTTTTTTCCTTTGTTGGGGGTTCCTCCTCCTGGTCATCCTGATGAGGTGTGGTCCCAGGGATGTATAGAGCCCAAATTATTGACCAGGACCCAAGCAAGATGCACCTGTTTTATAGGGACGTTAGGGATGTGGGCTTGTTGTTTCAGCCTGCCTTCTGGCAGAGGGGCCTGGCGTGCTGATACTTAGGCAACCCTGTTTGGGCAGAGTTGCCCTGCCCCTGTGGGGGGAGGGGATGGGCACAGTGAGAACTGTTGTTTCTGGGCTTTTGTTCTCTGGAGGCTTTCTGTGGTGGTTTTCTGTGACTCTTCTGAGAGAGCAGGAGTGACTGTATCCAAACCTCTGTCTCTGAACAAAGAGATCACAGTCTGCTCTTCACTGAGCTCTCCAGGCCACTCTAACCGTTTCTGTTGTATTGCTAAAAACCTGCAGCGTCCTGGGTTGTGTGCCCCACAGCTGCTCTCCCAGTCCTTCTCCCAGGCCCGGCACATCTCTGCCCTTTCTAAAACCGCCAGCCACCCCTGGTTTGCGCCTGTGCTCCTGAGGTCCCGTTTTCAGTCTAGTTTCCTGGCAGCTACCAGTCCACGAGTCCGGCCTGCTCTCCAGCACAGGAGGCTTCTACTTCCTGGTGCCCGAGCAGGGCTGCTCCCTCCCCCTTCTGTTTATCTTCAGATATCTGTGCACACTCTCGGCTCCCTGCTTCGTACCTTGATACCCAGCGCTGGGGATGTTCGTTTGTAGAGATCCAGATGTATCTTCTTACTTCTCAGGCTGATTTCATGGGTGTTCAGGATAGTCTGGTAGATATCCAGCTCGATTCAGGGGACTGGCTGATACAGGGTCCCCTATTCCTCTGCCATCTTTTCCAATCACTAATGTTTTATAATTTAAAAAATATAGAAAGTCTAAGGATTTTGATAAATTTTGATAAGTCTGATAACTAAAATGAACAAATGTTAATTTCTTGTAATATATATTTTTTGTAATACTCCTTTTTAAGAAAATAACTAAAATACTACAGATAAATTTGAGAGCTCTAATTTCTTTTCTCAGCCCAGTTTCAATCTGTTTCTACCCAAAGCTAGTCATTTATCATAATTTGGTATTTCTTTTTGCTGTTTTTGTTCAACATTTTAAAAAGTTTTTTGAGATATAATTCACCATATAATTCAACCATTTAAAGTGGTTTTTAGTATGTTCTTAGAATTACGCAATGATCACCATAATAACTCTTAAAACAGTTTTGTCATCCCTAAAAGAAACCCTATAACTATTAGCAGTCACTCCTTATTTTCCCTCAGTCCTTCCAGTCCCAGGCTAGCACCAACCTAATTTCTATCTCTATAGATTTTTCTATTCTGGACACATCATATAATATCATGTAATATATGGTCTTTCATGACTGGCTTAGTTAACTTAATACAAATAATATTCCATTGTATGGATATAACAACTCTTATTTACCCAATTACTTTTTATTTTATTTAATCAATTGATATTTGGATTGTTCCTACTTTGTGGTTGTTATACATAATGCTGTGAACTTTTGTATACAGATTTTTGTTTAGACATTTTAATTTCTACTGGGTATGCACTCAGAAGAATAGCTGCATTGTATGGTAACAGTATTTCACATTTTGAGGAAATTCTATATTGTACTCCAAAGAGGATAAGTGGTTTTACATTCCCATGAGCAATGTATTAGGTCAGTTTCTCCATATCTTCCACATCCTCCATATGGATATCCTTGCCAACATTTGTTATCTGTCTTTTTTTATTATATTCATCCTTATTGGATCTGAAGTGATATCTTATGAATTGCTCTTAATTGGCATTTCTCTAATGACTAGTGATGGTGAGCACCTTTTTATGCATTTGTTGCTGGTTTGTATATCTTTGGAGAAATGTCTTTTCAAATCCCTTGCCCATTTTTAATTGTTTTTTTTTCTGTTTTTATTAATTTGTAAGATATATTCTAAATTCTAGATGCAAGTCCTTTACCAGATATATGATCTGTAAATATTTTCTTCCAATCTTTTTTTAGGTTGTTATTTCAATTTCTTGATGGTTTTTTTTTAAGCACAAAGGCTTTTGATTTTTATGAAATTCAGTGTGTGTGTGTGTGTAATATTTTTGTTTATGTTTTTGATGTAGTATCTAAGAAGTCATTGCCTAACTTAAGGTCACAAAAATTTACTCCTGTTTTCCTCTAATAGTTTTATAATTTTAGTTTTTATATTTAAGTCTGTGATTCATTTTGAGTTAATTTTTTTATATGATGTAAGGAAGGGATCCATCTTCATTCTATTGCATGTGGATATTGTAGTACCAATTCCTGAAAAAAAACAATTCTATCTCCATTAAATAGTTTTGATATCCTTATTGAAAATCAACTGACTAAATATGTAAGGATTTCTAGAGTCTTAGTTCTGTTCCATTTATTTATATGTCTGTCCCTATCCAATATCTCATTGTTTTGATTACTGTAGCTCTCTTTACATCTTGAAATTGGGAAGCTTGAGTCTTCCAACTGTTCTTCTTTTTCAAGATCATTTAGGTATTTAGGGAATCTAGAATGTTCATATGAAATTTAGGATTAGCTTTTCGATTTCTGTTAAAAAAAAAAAAAAAGAGCCAGCTGGGAATTTGATAGGATTTGCATTGATTTTGAAGATCGGTTTGCCACTCTAACAATATTAAGTTTTGATCTATGAACATGGGATATCTTTCCATTTATTAGTTCTTAAATTTTTTTTATGGTGTTTCATAGTTTCTAGAATACAAGTTCTGCACTTCTTTTGGGTATTTTATTCCTGAATATTTTATTCCTTTGGATACTGTTGTAAATGGAATTATTTTCTTAATTTCGCTTTTGGATATTGCTAGTATACAGAAACATAGTTGATTTTTGTACATTAATTTTATAACCTGCAGCGTTAATGAACTCCATTATTAGTCCTGATAATTTTTAGTATATTTTTTAGGATTGTGTATGTGCAAGATCTTCTCAACCACCAATAGTTTTAGCTCTTTCTTTCTAATCTGAACGTCTTTTATTTACTTTTCTTGCCTAGCTGTCCTGGGTAAAAATTCCAATGCATTGTTAAATAGAAGTGGCAGGAGCGGCATTTTTGTCTTCCTTATCTCAGAAGGGAAACATTCACTGTTTCACTAGTATGATGTTAGCAGTTGGTTTTTTTGTATGTGCTTTATAAGACTGAAGAAATTTCCTTCTATTCCTAATTCATCGAGAGTTTTCTGAAGGTATTAAATTTTCTCAAATGCTTTTTCTGTATCCATTGAGATGACCAAGTTATTTTTGTTCTATTGAGATGGTATATTAATTGATTTTCTGACGTTAAAACAATCTTGTATTCCTGGGGTAAATCTCACCAAGTCATGATAAATGATTCTTACTACATATTGCTGGTTTCAGTTGGCTTCTATTTTGTTGGGGATTTTGTGTCTGTATTAATGAATTATTGATCTTTACTTTTCTGTCTTTGTGATATCTTTATCTTTTTCTAATATCAGGATAATACTGGCCTAATAGAGTAAGTTGGAAAGTGTTTCCTCTTCTGATTTTTAGAAGAATTAATGAAGAACAAGTATAAATCTTAATTGTTTGGTAGAGTTGACCAATGAAGCCATCTGTCCCTGTGCTTTTCATTCTGAGTAGGTATTTGATTTCTAATCTTTTTAAAGGTTTATTTAGATTTTTTAATTTCTTTTTGAGTCAGTTTCAATAGTTTGTGACTTTCTAGGAATCTCTTCATTTAATATCAATTATCTAGTTTTTTGGCATATAATTGTTTATAGTAACCCCTTATAATCTTTTTTAATCTTTGTGGTTTGTCTAATTTTTTTACAAACATTTTAATTGCGTGTTCTCTCCTTTACTCTTAGTTGATCTAGCTAAATGTTTGTAAATTTTATCGATTTTTTTTAAAGAATCAACTTTTGGTTTCATTGATTTTCTTTATTTTTCTATTCTTTGTTTATATCCACTCATCTTTATCATATCCTTTCTTTTGACCATCTGGCTTTAGTTTGTACTATTTCTGTAATTTCTCATTGTGGAATGTTAGATTATTGAATTGAAATCTTTTGTATGGATGCTCACAGCTATTAATTTTAATGTAAGAACTGCTTTAGCTGTATACCCTTTTATCCCTTATTATGCTATGTTTTCATTTTCATTCATCTCGAATTATTTTTTAATTTTCCTTGTGACTTCTTATTGGTTATATAGGAGTATGCTGTTTTGTTTCCACGTATTTGTGAAATTCCCAAATTACTTTCTGCTACTGATTTTGAACTTCACTCCTTTGTGGTCAGAGAATGTAATTTATATGATTTCAATCCTGAATTTATTGAAGCTTGTTTTATGGACTGATTTCAACTTCTGCATATAAATGGCTTGGAAATCATCACTCCCATCCTTACAACAATAAAATGTCGATCAGGCTTAAAATTAACTTTGCCTGGACCTATTGGAGAACTGAGATTACAGGGAAAATCTCTACCCCAAAATCTGGAAAGGAAAACAAATCTAGAGAGTCACAGCTGATGCAGAAGCTGCTGGAGACATAAACTGGTAGGAACACTCAAATGGTAATTTTTTCAAATTGTTGGATACTGAATGTGGACTATCTTGAAAGTAAGAATCTTGTGGAGGCCAAAGTGTTAATGGAACTCCCATATCTCAAGGGGTTTTACCTTCGAGAAGTATACTATGTTTTCATGGTAAAGATCTGAGAATGATCTCCTCAGGGCTCTGGAAAGAGAAGGGGAAGAATAATCATTGTAAAATACACCCAGGTATATTCTATAACAAAGATCTAATTTCCTGGGGAAAAGACTGCCAGAGCCTTATCCCAACTAAGGGAAGGGTAGTTCTCCAACTTTACCTCCCTTTAGCTTCCCTTTCACAAAGTAGGGGAAAAGACTATACCACTGGAGATACCTCAGTGAAGGTCATACCTCAGACACATAAGGCTATTAAAAGACTGGAATTTAATCACAGTATTATTTAACATGCCCCTCCCCCATACCTTATCACAGCACTAACCAGGCTCTGGTATAGTGACAGAGTAGGCTCTCTCTGAGGAGTAATAGAGAAGTCTGAAGTCAAGAGTGGTGAAAAAAACAAAAGCAATAGAGATATTTGATGTCTCTGACATAAAGAGCTACATAAAACATCAAATAGACCTAGAAAAATTAACATAAGTGCTTATACTAAAGGCCATTGACCTCAGTTTTTATTAACCTATATCAACATACCTGGCTCTCAATAAAAAATTACAGAGCATTCCAAAAGCAATTGAAATGCAATCTAAACAGATAAAGCAAGCATCATAACCAGACTGAGCTATGACAGAGATTATGGAATTATTAGACAAGGAATTTAAAATAACTGTAGAATATTCTAAGAGCTTTAATGTAGACACTGTAAAACACATCTAAAAATATATAACATGTATGTAAAATGGGTAATATAAGCAAAGAGATGGAAATTCTAAGAAATAATTCAAAACAAGGGGTGCCCATCTGTCTGTCAATTAGGCACCCAACTCTTGATTTCAGTTCAGGTCATGAGCTCTGGGTCATGGAATCAAGCCCTGTATCAGGCTCCTTGCTCAGCATGGAGTCTGCTTGTTCCTCTGTCTCTGCTCCTCATGCCTGCTTTGCTCTCTCTCTCTCTCTCTCTCTAAAATAAATAAAATCCTTTTTTAAAAAAGAAATTTCAGAAGGAAATGTCAGAAATCAAAACACTGTAGAGAAATGAAGAATACCCCCACTGGGCTTTTAATAGACTAGACTCAAAGAAGGAAAAAAATCTCTAAGTTTGAAGATAGGTCAATAGAAATTTCCCAAATGGAAATGTAAAGAGAAAATAATGGAAGAAAAACACATTAGAATATTCAATAATGGTGTGACAATTTCAGAAGGTGTAAATATAAATGTTATTGAACTACCAGAAAGAGCAGAATAAGCAGATAGAAGAACAATATTCAAAGTAATGATGGCTGAGAACTTTTCAGAATTAAGAACAGAAACCAAATTGAAGACCAAGGAATCTCAGAAAACACAAAGCAAGACACATTTTTAATAAGTAAAATTTCAGTAGGCATATCACTGTAGATATATCACCCTTTCCTCCTATCTTTGCCAACCCTGTTGCTTCTTGTGTTTTGGATTTTAGCCATTCTGACAAGTGTAAGGTGATACCTCATTGTAGTTTCGATTTGCATTTCCCTGATGATAAGTGATGTTGAGCATCTTTTCATGTGTCTGTTGGCCATCTCTATGTTTTCTTTGGGAAAATTTCTATTCATAACTTCTGCCCACTTTTAAATTGAATTATTTGGGTTTTTTTTTGCATTGAGTTTTATAAGTTCTTTATATATTTTGCATACCAACCATTTATCAGATATGTCAGGTGCAAATATCTTCTCTCATTCCATAGATTGCCTTTAGTTTTGTTGATTGTTTCCCATGCTCTGCAGAAGCCTTTTATTTTGATGTAGTCCCAATAGTTTATTTTTACTTTTATTTCCCTTGCCTTAGGAGAGAGATCTAGAAAGAAGTTTCTGACCAATTTCAAAGAAGTTACTGCCTGTGTTCTCTTCTAGGATTTGTATGGTTTCAGGTCTCACATTTAGGTCTTTAATCCATTTCGAGTTTATTTTTGTGTATGGTGTAAGAAAGTAGTGCAGCTTCATTCTTTTGCATGTAGCTGTCCAGTAGTTCCAATATCATTTGCTGAAGAAAGTCTTTTTCCGATATTCTTTCCTGCTTTGTCAAAGGTTAATTGACTATATAGTTGTGGGTTCATTTTTGGTTTTTCTCTTCTGTTCCATTGATTTATGTGTCTGTACTGTCTTGATCATTACAGCTTTGTAATGTAACTTGAAGTCTGGAATTGTGATACATCCAGTTTTATTTTTCTTTCAAGATTGCTTTGGCTATTTAGGGTATTTTGTGGTTCCATACAAATTTTAGGATTATTTATTCTAGTTTTGTAAGAAATGCTGTTGGTATTTTGATTGGGATTGCATTAAATGTGTAGATTGCTTTGGGTAATATAGTCATTTTGACAATATTTGTTCTTCTAGTCCATAAGCATGGAATGTCTTGCCTTTTCTTTGCATCATCTTCAGTTTCTTTCATTAATGTTTTGTAATTTTCAGGGTATAGCCCTTTCACTTCTTTGCTTTATTCCTTGGTATTTTATTCTTTTTGGTTCAATTGTAAATGAGATTGTTTTCTCAATTTCACTTTCTGCTGCTTCATTATTAGTGTATAGAAATGCAACAGATTTCTGTACATTGATTTTATATCCTGTGACTTTACTGATTTCATTTATCAGTCCCAGCAGTTGAAGTCCTTAGGTGTTTTTTTCATTTTATACTATATGTCATCTGCGAATAGGGTAAGTTTTACTTCTTCCTTAGCAAATTGGATTCCTTTTATTTCTTTTTGTTGTCTGATTGCTGTGGCTAGGAATTCCAGTACTATGTTGAATAAAAGTGGTGAGAGTAGCAGTCCTTATCTTGTTCCTGACCTTAGGGGAAAAGCTCTCAGTTTTCTTCACTGACTATGATGTTGGCTGTGGGTTTTTTATTTAAGGCCTTTCTTATGTTGAGGTATGTTCCCTCCTAACCTACTTTGTTGAAAGCTTTTATCATGAGTGGATATTGTACATTATCAAATGCTTTTTCTTCGTGTATTGAAATGATCATATGGTTTTTACCCTTTCTTTTATTAATGTGATGTATCATGTTGATTGATTTGCGATTATTGAACCACCTCACATCAGGAATAAATCCCACTTGATTGTAGTGAAGGATTTTTTTAATGTATTGTTGGATTTGGTTTGTCAGTATTTTGCTGAAGTATTTTACATCTGTGTTCATCAGAGATACTGACCTATAGTTCTTCTTCTTCTTCTTCTTCTTCTTCTTCTTCTTCTTCTTCTTCTTCTTCTTCTTCTTCTTCTTCTTCTTCTTCTTTTTGGGGGGTGTCTTTATTTGGCTTTGGTATCAGGTTAATACTGGTCTCATAGAATGAACTTGGAAGTTTTCCTTCCTCTTCAATTTTTTGGAGTAGTTTGAGAAAAATAGGTATTAACTCTTCTTGAAGTGTTATATAGAATTTGCCCGTGAGGCCATCTGGTCCTAGACTTTTGTTTTTTGGTAGTTTTTTGACTACTTATTTCCATCTCCTTGTTAGTAATCAGTCTGTTCAAATTTTCTATTTATTCCAGCTTCACTTTTGGCAAGTTATATTTTTCTAGGAATTTATCCATTTCTTCTAGGTCATCCAGTTTGTTGACGTATAATTTTTTATAATATTCTCTTACAATAGTTTGTATTTCTGTGGTGTGAGTTGTTATTTTTCCTCTTTAATTTCTGATTTTTTTTTATCTGAGTCCTTTTTAAAAAAATTTTGTGAATCTGGTTAGAGGTTTATGAATATTGTTTCTTTTCAGAGAAACAGCTCCAGTTTTCATTGATCTGTTCTATTGTTTCTTTAGTTTGTATGTTATTTATTTCTGGTCTAATTTTTTATTATATCCTTCTGCTGGTTTTGGGTTTTGTTTGTTGTTCTTTTTTCTGGCTCCTTTAAGTGTAAGGTTAGATTATTTATTTGAGGCTTTTCTTGCTTCTTGAGGTAGGCTTGTATTGCTGTAAACTTCCCTCTTAAAACCACTTTTGCTGTCCCAAAGGTTATGGCTTGTTGTGTTTTCATTTTCATTTGTTTCCATGTATTTTTTTATTTCCTCTTTGATTTCCTTGTTGACCCATTCATTCTTTAGTAGCATGTTTTTTAACCTCCACGTATTTGTAGTCTTTCCAGATTTTTTCTTGTGGTTGATTTCTAGTTTCATAGCATTTGGTCAGATATATAGTATGACCTTGCTCTTTTTGAATATGTGGTCTATTCTAGAGAATGTTCCATATGCACTTGAAAAGAATGTTGTCTTCTGCTGTTTTGGGATGGAGTGTTGTGAATATATTTATTAAATCCACCTGATCCAATGCGTCATTCAAAACTGTTTCCCTGTTGATTTTCTGTTTTGTTGCAAGTGGGGTACTAAAGTGCTCTGCTGTTACTGTATTAGTGTTGATTAGTTCCTTCTTTATGTTTGTTAATAACTGTTTTGTATATTTGTTGAGTGCATAAGTATTTATAAGTGTTATATCTTTTGTTGGATTGTCCCCTTGGTGATTATTGAGTGTTCTTTGTGTCTTGTTATGGTCTTTGTTTTAAAGGATATTTTCTCTGATGCAAGTATTGCTACCACTGCTTTCTTTTGACATCCATTTTCATGATAAATGTTTTTCTATCCTCTCACTTTCAATCTGCAGGTGCCTTTGGTCTGAAATGAGTCTATTGTAGGCAGCATATAAATGGGTCTTGTTTTTTTTTTAATCCATTCTGTCATCCTATGTCTTTTGATTGGAGTGTTTAGGCCATTTACATTGAAATTATTTTTGGTAGGTATGAATTTATTGCCATCTTATTACTTGTTTTATGGTTGCTTTTGTAGTTCCGCTCTGTTCCTTTCTGCCCTTGCTGTCTTGTTTCATGGTTTGCTGACGTTCTTTCATGACATACTTGAATTCCTTTCTCTTTATTTTTTGCATATTTATCAGTGGTTTTTTATTTGTGGTTACCATTAGGTTTTTATATATCATCATCTGTATAGAGTAGTTTATATTAAGTTAATGGCTGCTTAAGTTTGAACCCATTCTTCTTCCTCCCTCCATATTTTAGGTATGGTTTCATAATTTATGTGTTTTTATTTTGTGAGTTCCTTGACTGATTTTTACATATATACTTTTTAAAAAAATTATTTTATTTTATTTTTTTTTACTGCCCTTGTGCTTCCTACCTCTCTTACTCTTATGGTCTTTCCTTTCTACTCAGGATCCCTTTTAACATTTCTTGTAGGTCTAGTTAAGCAGTCATGAACTCCTTTAGCTTTTCTTTGTCTGGGAAACTCATTATCTCTCATTGTATTCTGAATGATAATCTTTCTGAATAGAGTATTGTTGGCTGCAAATTTTTTCCTTTCAGCACTTTGAATATTTCCTGCCACTCCCTTCAGGCCTGCGGAGCTTCTGCCCAAAACTCTGCTGATAGCCTTATGGGGTTTCTCTTGTATGTAACTGTCTTCTTTTCTCTAGATGCTACTTTTTGCCATTTTAATTACTCTGTGTGTTGGTATATACCTCCTTGGGTTGGTTTGATTTTGTTGGGTGATCTCTATGCCTCCTGGTTCTGGATTTCTGTTTCCTTCTCCAGATTAAGGAAGTTTTCAGCTATTATTTCTTCAAATAAATTTTCTGACCCCTCTTTTCTCTGTCCTTCTGAGATCCCTATAATGTGAATATATTTAAGCTTCATGGAGTCTCTGAGTTCCCTAAGTCTATTCTCATTTTGCATAATTCTTTTCTCTCTCACTTTCTCAGCTTTGTTACTTTCCATTACTATCTCCTCCAGGCTGCTACTTTATTCTTCTGCTTCCTCTAGCCTGCTATTTATTCCATCAAGTGTATTTTTCATTTCATTTATTATGTTCTTCATATCTAAATGGTTCTTTTTTTATTTCTTTGTTAAGTTTCTCACTGATTCTCCCACTCTTTTCTCAAGTCCAGTGTCTTTATGATCATTACTTTAAATTATCTATCGAGCTTATTACTTATATCCATTTTGCTTAGGTCTCTTGCTGTGGTTTTGTCCCATACTTTAGTTTGCATATTCCTCTGTCTTTTGATTTTGTTTAACTCTTCTTGTTTTTCTCTGCATCAGAAAAGTTAGCTATGTTTCCTCTCTTTGAAGTTATGGCCTAATGAAGAAGAGGTCCTGTAATGCCCTGCAGCGCAGTGTCCCCTGTTCACCAGAACCTAGTGCTTCAGTTTTGTCTCCTGTGTGTGTTGCATGTGCCCTGCTCTTGTTTCTTGGCTGCTTTTCCCCTCATTCTCATCATCTGCAGTGACTCTCTTTGCCTGTGGTGGGCAGTGTTTGGTCCCTGTAGTGTTAGTGGATCAGTCTGGGGCTGCCTTGGGTTTGAGTTTAGTTCAGACCATGTGTTTGCCAGATGCAGTAGGAACAAACTGTAGGATACTTTCCCTGTATTATCCCCTGAGAAGCTTTCATTGGTGGGTGGGGCCTGCAATCAGATCAACTATCTGCCTCCAGTCCCCTGCTGGGCCTGCCATCTGACTGGTCTGTGGTTATATTCCCTTCACCCCATGGCAGGAATCACTGTGGAGTGGTGCTGGCCCCTCTTGGGGCTGCTTGCACACTGCCAAGTTCATGGACCAGTTTGAATGGGCTCCAGCCAAGAGTATTTTGGAGGTGTTTGGGGGGCACAGTGTCCATAAGGTTTGCATGCTGGTGAGAGGGGACATGCTGTGTCTGGGACCAGGCAGGGTGAGGCATGCAGTTTTAACAAGGTATGAGCCAGTCTGTTTGTAAAATAAGACCTGTTGCAGTTGCCAGGACCTGGGTAGGCTAGTGCTGATCTGCAGTGTGTGCATGGGTGGGGCCCGCAATTTTCTTTCTTTTTTTTTTTTTAAGATTTTATTTATTTATTTGACAGAGACAGCCAGCGAGAGAGGGAACACAAGCAGGGGGAGTGGGAGAGGAAGAAGCAGGCTCCCAGCAGAAGAGCCTGACGTGGGGCTCGATCCCAGAACGCTGGGATCACGCCCTGAGCCAAAGGCAGATGCTTAACAACTGCGCCACCCAGGCACCCCAAGGGCCCGCAATTTTAACATGGTGCATGGAGATCTTCTTTGGAAAGTGGCCCACCACTGCCCACAGGGACTGAGGCCCACAAAGCATGCAGGTCAGGAAACAAGGTGTTGGTAATGTTTGTGCTGGTCTTCTGGGGGAAGGAACCCATAGTGCTATGACTGAGTCAAGTGTGCCTGGAAATGGTAGACCCACCGAAGCCTGGTGATCCAGGCTTGGTGAAAGCAAGTTAGGTAGTGAATGTTGAGCCTGTATTGGTTCCCATAGGTGGCTGTGGGTGCAGGCCAGGAAGGCAGGAGGAGAAAAGAAATGGCACCTGCCAGCATCTTTGTTCCTGAAGAAGTCCCTTAGTGAACCCTGCCCCTCCAGATGTGCTTTGAGATTTGTAAATTAACTTTCCCTCCAGTCTGCCCCAGATGTTTTCCAAACTTTTGCTTCTGTGCTATGTATGTGGGCTGTTTATAGTGCTGTCCCGTTAAGAGTGGAAACTCAGCTTCCTATGCCCTCTCGGCTCTCCCAGAACTGAGTAGCTGATTTTTAAAATTCCAGGCTTTAAGTCAGGCTGGTTTTAAGAACTCACAAAATTTGGCCCCTCTAGTTTTCAAAGTCAAATATTATGGGGATTTTCATCTTCCTCTTGTGGGCTCCCCAGTGTGATAGTCTGTTTCTCTCCTTTCTCTATCCCTGATGCACTCTCCCTCCTGTGGACAGCCCATGGTCTGTTTAGCTTCCCACCATGTCTCTCTTCCTAACCTCTTCGATGTGGCCTACTCTCTACCTTTTGTTGTAGAGTTTGTTCTGCCAGTCTTGTTTTCTGTATTATTTACACTGATGTTAGTGTTATCTCATTATATTCATGGGATGAAATGAGCTTAGAGTCCTCCTACTTTGCCATCTTCCCATCTTCTCTTATCTCTTGTCTTGACAGGCATTCTAACAAGTGTGAGGTAATAGCTCATTGTGGTTTCAGATTTGCATTTCTCTGGTGATTATTGATGTCGAGACTCTTCTTATATATGTATTGGCCATTTGTATGTCTTTGTGAAAATGTATTCAGGTCCTTTGTCCAATTTTTTAAAAATTTTGCTTTTGATTTTTATGAAATCTTTATACATTTTGGAAATTAACCTCTTATGTGATATATGGTTTACAAATATTTTCTCCCATTGTACAGGTCATTTCTTCATTCTGTCAATTGTCTTTTGCTATCTAGAAGCTTTTTAGTTTGATGTAGTTCTGCTTGTTTATTTTTACCTTTCTTGTTTGTGTTTTTTGGTGTCGTATGTAAAAACTCATTGCCAAGATCAATGTAAAGGAGATTTTTACCTCTGTTTTCTTGTAGTTTTGTGGTTTTAGGTCTTACATTTAAGTTTTTAATCCATTTCATGTTAATTTTTGTGAATGGTGTGACAGAGGTTCAATTTCATCTTTTTTATATGTGAATATCCATTTCTATAGATAGAAGACACCCAGTAGACTTTATTGAAGAGACTGTCATTTCCCTATTGTGTATTCTAGGCTCCCTTGTCAAATATCAGTTGACTGTATATGGGTGGGTTTATTTCTGGGCTCTTGATTCTGTTTTATTGGTATGTGTCTCTTTTTATGCTAAAATCATACTGTTTTGGTTACTATAGCTTTCTAATACAGTTTGAAATCAGAAAGTGTGATGCTTCCAGTCTTATTCTTCTTTCTCAGGAGTACTTTGGCTTTTTGGGATCTTTCCTATTCCATAAAAATTTTAGGATTTTTTTTCTATTTCTGTAAAAACTAGAATTTTGATAGGGATTGCAACAAATCTATACATAGATGTGAGTAGTATGGACATTTTAACAATATTAATTCTTACAGTCCATGAACACAGGATATTTTTCTGTTTGTGTCTTCTTCAATTTTTTTATTATCATATTTTATAGATCTTTTACCTCCTTAGTTAAATTTATTCCTAAGTATTTTATTGTTGTTTTTGTTTGTATTTTTGTTTTTTGCTGTTGTAAGTGGGATTGTTTTCTTTATTTCTTTCTGATATTTTGTTGTTAGTGTATAGAAATGTAACTGATTTTTGTATGTTGGTTTTGCATCCTGCAACTTTACTAAATTCATTTATTAGTTCTAATGTTTTTGGGTATTATCTTAGGGTTTTCTATGTGTAATATTATGTCATCTGCAAAGAGAGACAATTTTGCTTCTTACTTTATGACTTAAATGCCTTTTATTTCTTTTTCTTGTCTTACTGTTCTTCCTAGGACTTCTAGTACTATGCTGAATGGGTACGGTAAGAGTGGGCACTGTTGTCTTCTTGATTTTAGAGGAAAGGCTTTCAACATTTTAAATCAAGTGTGATGTCAGCTCTGTGCTTGTGATATATGGCCTTCATTATACTTAAGTATGTTCTTTCTATACCCAATTTATTGAGAGTTTTTTCATGAAAAGGTGTTGGATTTTGTCAATTTTTTTTTCCTGCATCGTCTGGAGAATCATGATTTTTCTTTCATTTTGTTAATGTAGTGTATAACATTTATCGATTTATGTATGTTGGACCATCCTTGTATCTCAATGATTAATCCTACTTAGTCTTGGTGTCTGATTCATTTTGTGTGCTGTTGAATTTGGTTTGCTAATATTTTGGAGATAATTTTAGCATCTGTGTTCATCAGGGGTATTGGCTGTAGTTTTCTTTCCCTATACTGTCCTTATCTGGATTTGGTATCAGAGTAAGGTTGACCTTGGAAACTTATTTAAGGGTGTTTCTCCTCTTCATTCCTTTATAAAACTTTAAGAAAGATTGGCATCAATTCTTTAAATATTCTCTGGAACCATCTGTTCTTGGGCTTTCCTTTATTGGGAGGTTTTGATAATTTTTTTAAAGATTTATTAATTTGTTTTATTATTTTTTAAAGATTTATTTATGTATATGTATTTGAGAGAGAGAGAGCAAGCATGAGCAGGAGGGGGAGAGGGGGAGGGAGAGAGAAACTCAAGCAGACTTCACACTGAGCGTGGGTCTTGACACGGGGCTCAGTCTCATGACCCTGACATCATGACCTGAGCCGAAACAAAGAGTCATATGCTTAGCTGACTGTACCACCCAGGTGCCCCCTCTTTATTTATTTTTGAGAGAGACAGTGAGAGAGAGAGCACGAGTGTGAGCAGGGGGAGGGGCAGAGAGAGAGGCAGAGCGAATCTCAAGCAGATTCTGCACCAAGCACAGCCTGACATGGAGCTCGATCTCATGACCCTGAGATCATGACCTGTGCTATAACCCAGAGTTGGACACAACCAACTGAGCCACCTAGGTGCCCCAAGGAATGTTTTGATTATTGCTTCAATCCCTTTAGTCATCATTAGTCTGCTTAGATTTTCAGTTTCTTGATGATTCATTCTTTGTAGGTTTTATGTTTCTAGGAATTTATCCATTGCTTTTCAGTTATCCAGTTTGTTTACATATAATTGTTCATAGTAGCTTCTATGATTCTTTGTATTTCTGTGGGATCATGTGTAATGTCTTCTCTTTCATTTATAAGTTTATTCAAGTCTTCTCTTTTTTTCTTAATTACTCCAGCTGAAGGTTTGTCAATTTTGTTTATCCCTCCAAAAAATGGCTCTTAGTTTCATTGATTTTTTTCCCCTATTGTCTCTTTAGTCTCTATTTTAGCTATTTCCACTATGATCTTTATTATTTGCTTTCTTCTGCTAACTTGGGCTTAGTTTGTTCTTTTTCTAATTCCTTTTGGTGTAAAATTAGGTTGTTTATTTGAGATCTTTTTCTTATTTTTGGCATTTGTTGCTAAAAATTTTCCTTGTAGAACTGCTTTCCTGTATCCCATAAGTTTTGGTGTGTTTTGTTTTCATTTCCATTTGTTTCAAGATTATATGATTCCCCTTTTGGTTTCTTCTTTGATCCATTAGTTGTTCAGAATTGTGTTGTTTAATTTCCACATATTTGTGAATTTTCCAGTTTTTCTCCTGTTACTGATTTTTCATGTAATAGCACTGTGGTCAGAAAAGATACTAGAAATAGTTTCAATCTTCTTGCTTTGTGTTCCAACATATGACCTATCCTGGAGAATGTTTTGTATGCACTTAAGAATGTGTATTCTGGTTTCTTGAATGGAATGTTCTATATATGTCTGTTAGGTCCATTTTGTCTGTAGTGTTATTTAGGTCCACTGTTAGTTCTGTCTGGATGATTTCTCTAATGCTGAAAGTGGGGTATTTAAGTGTTTTACTACTATTGTATTGGCTTCTATTTCTCCCTCCAGTTCTAATATTCGCTTTAAATATTTAGGTGCTCCAGTGTTGGTGCTTATGTATTTATAATTGTTATATCCTCTTGATAAATTGACCCCTTTATCACTATATTGTGACTTTTTCCTCTTGCCACTGATTTTGACTAAAGTCTGTTTTATCTGACATTAGTATAGTGCATGGAATATCTTTTTCCATGCCTTCAATTCCTGTCTAAGTGTATCCGTAAAGCTAAAGAGAGTGTCTCATATAGACCACATATTTTGGATCTTGTTTTTTATCTGTTTAGCCCCTTTTGTGTCTTTTGATTGAATAATTACTTTATTTACATTTAAATTAATTGTTGGTAAGTACTTACTATTGTCTTTTTATATTGTTTTCTGAATTTTGCAGTTCCCCTGTTTTTTCATCTCTTAATTTGTGTTATTTTTTGTAAAATTTTTATGTGCTTTAATTCTTTTCTCTTTACCTTTTATGTAAACACTACAGATTTTTTTTTTCTTTTTGGTTACCATGAGGCTTGTGTAAAAACATCTTAGAGATATAACAGTCTATTTTAAGCTGATAACAACTCACTTTCAATCACATACAAATACTCAACAGTTTTACTTTTCTTCCCCCAACATTTTATGATATCGTCATATTTTAAATCTTTATATATTGTGCATCCATTAACAAATTAGCTATAATTTTTAAAAATATTATCTTCAGTTTTTATAATAGAGATAAAAGTGATTTATATACAACCATTACAGTACTGGGGTATTCTGAATTTAACTATATATTTACTCTTATGAGTGAGTTTTATGCTTTTATGTTTTTATGTTGTTACATAGTGTCCTTTCATTTCCACTTGAACTCCTTTTAACATTTTTTGTAACAGCAGGTTTAGTGATAATGAACTCCCTTAACTGCTCTTTGTCTTTATCTTTCCTTCATTTCTGAAGGACAGTTTTGCTGGGTATAGTATTCTTGGTTGGCAGTTTTTTCCCCCCCTTTCATTACTTTGAATATATCGCTCCACTGCCTCCTGGCCTGCTAGATTTCTGCAGAGAAATCCACTGATAGTCTTATGTGGGTCCCTTGTAGTGACAAATTGCTTTTCCCTTGTTGCTTTCAAAATTATCTCCTTGTCTTTGACTTTAAGCATTTTGATTATAATGTTTCTCAGAGTAATCTTTGGGTTGATCTTGCTTGGGTTCCTTTGAGCTTCCTGTACCTGGATGTCTATATCTTTTCCAGGATTTGGGAAGTTTTCAGCTGTTTTTTTTTGCTTGTTTGTTTTGTTTTTGTTTTTAAATAATCTTTCTGCTTCTTTCTCCTCTTCTTTATCTTCTGGGACTCTCATGATGCAAATAACCATTTGCTTGTTGGTATCGCATAATTTACCTAGGCTTTCTTCACTCTTTCTTCTTTTTGTTCCTCTAAGTGGGTAATTTCAGATGATTTGTCTTTGAGTTTGCTAATTCTTTTGTGTGATCAGGGCTGTTATTGAAGCTCTGTTTTGAATTTTTCATTTCTGGCATTGTATTCTTGAACTCTAGGATTTTTCTGTTTGGTTCTTTTTTATAGTTTCTGTTTCTTTATTAAATGCATTTTGTTCATGAATTGTTTTCCTGTTTTTGTTTAACTATCTGTGTTCTTTTGCATTTTCATCCAGGTTTTTAAAAATGATTATTTTGATTTCTTTGCTGGACAAATCATAGATCTCCATTTCTTTGGGGTCCATTAGTGGAGTGCTATCAGTGTTCTTTGGTGGTGTCATATATGGTTGATTCTTCATGATCCATGTTGCCTCGCACTGGTGTCTATGCATTTGTAGGAGAAAACACCTCTTTCAGTCTTTATAGACTGGAAGATAAAGACCTTTTCTTGTCCCATTCCCTGGGCTGATACTGTTATCTCCAGACTTGCAGCCAGTTATGAGGCTGTCACTGGATCTGCAGTGGAGTCTGTGATTGGGCTTGTTACTAGAGCTTAGGCCAGTGTGGATCACTTCTGGTTCCTGGGTGCTTGCAACTGCCTCTAGTACCTTGTCAATAGGGTGGTACTAGACAAGGGTCCACATGTAGGTCCTACTATCAGGTAAGTAGTCAGTGGGCCTGTGATCAGGTAAATGGTGGGTGTGGCTCCCGTCAGATCCCCAGGAGAACTGCTGCCTAGTTACTGGATGGCTTCTTCGGTGGGCAGGATTGATCCTGAACTGTGGCTAAGAGGTGCTGGAACTGAGCCTCATGGCTGTTTCACATCCCACAGCCAAGATTAAGGTTTGTAGACCTGGCTCTGGGTACACAGATGGGATATCTCCCTTCAAGTCACTGGATAGGTTGGATTGGTCCCTGACCATGGTCAGATGGGCTAAGCCAAGTACAGGGCCCTTTCAGGATCTTTTGGGGGTACAGTTGTTTTTCTTACCAGGTTCCTGTGCCTGTAGGACTGCTCATGGATTGAGGCTGGGAGGGGTTGGTACCCAGTATAGGGATCTCTGGGAGTACAAACAGGAGTGTCTCCTGCTAGGTCTCTGTGGCAGCAGGACTATTCACAGATTGCAGTTGGAGGAGCTGGAGTTGAATATAGGACCCTTTCAGAGTCATCAGGTTTGTAGCCAGGAATGTTTCCCTCTGCGGCCCTGGACCCTCAGGACTGCTGGCTGACTATGACTGTGAGGAGGCTGGGCTCATGTTTTGGCCCTTTTAGGATCCCTGTGAGCACCGATGGGAGTGTCTGCAGCCTGGTTCTCAGGCCAACAGGCCTACTTGTGGACTGTGACTGGAAGGCCTGGGGAGTAGAGGATGAGTCCCTTTCCAGATTTTCAGATGCACAGATGGGAATTTCTTCTGCTGGGACCCTAGGCCCTCAGGACTGCTGGCAGACTGACAGACTATTGCTGTGAGGAAGATGGAGCCACATATAGGGCCCTTTCAGGATCTTTAGGGGCACAGACAAGAGTGTCTCCAACAGGGTCCCTATACCAGCAAGATTATTCCTAGACTGTGGTTGGGGTGGGCTGGAGCCCAGTTATAAGGCCATTTCAAAATCTTTGGTCTGACTGAATTTGGTGGGGTTACCTCCAGTGGTCCCACACTGTAGCCAAGAAGAGCTAGAGCTGGTTCAAATACCACTTCTGGATCCACAGCTGAAATGAGGTCTATATGACAATCACCTGATATGTGGGTGATGCTTTCAGGTCTCTTGGCATATAACACATGCTGGTGACAGACCCCAAGCTGAATAGGCTATCTATAGCTGAGTTCTCAGGAGTACAGAGGTATTTCTGTTTCTGTAGCTGAGACTGCAGTCAGGAAATCAGCTGCTTGGGGTAAGTAAGCCTGCCTTCCCAAAACAACTCTCTTCATTCTAGGACTGCACTGGTGGTTTTGCAGTCTCCTATCTAGGTCTGGAAGCTCCCAAGAAGGCACTTTTGTTTGTGCATGGATGGAAAATTATTGTTGTTAAGGAGGGGATATGTGCAAGAGATGTCCTATTTGGCCATTTTGTTGATGTCCTATGTTATGTAATATAATTTGTATCAACTAAGATTTTTGACCCTTAGTTTTTACTTTAATCATTAATATTTGTATTAATTAAAGTGTTAGAATCCTTGACTTTTAATGTATTAGACTTGGGAGACCTGGCGTTGATTGTTATTGCCAACATGAAAGTGGTGCAGCTGTCCTGCAGCTCCAATTCTTGATCAATGAGGTAAGGGTTTTCTTGACTATTTCTCACAGAGACATACATACTACATTAGTTGATGTGATCTGTTTTATATTATGATATATAAAATATATTTTTTATTTAACTATGCTATTTTTTATGTATTCTAAATGTTTAAAGATATATATATGTGAGATATTATTCATGGTCACATTTCTTATAAAAAACTACTTCAGTATTTGTCAGTTTATTAAATTTTAAAGGAGAAAGGTTGCATATACCAGAAGATTCTGTTGTTATTATTATGCAGCATAATTTACAGATATAATTGTTTACATGTTTTTTAAAAAATTACTACAACTCTCATTGCTCCATTGACTATTAAACTTTCTTCAGCATACTAATTTAAATTATATAATCAGCATTAACTTAATGTTTTGCCCTTATCTTTCATGAAATAACTTTTTCAGTTATTTACCTATGGGTTCTGCTATCTGTATATATATTCAGATATATTTATTGGTACATATATGCATTTGTATTAATTTATATATCCATAGCTATTATGACAATTGCCTCCTTACCCTATTCCTATTCTATAGACCTGTGGTGATGAGGAACTTCCCAAAGACAAAGTATGTATTTATAAAGCTTGGAAAAGTTACAGATCTTCTATTAGTTAAAGGCTTCTTAAGGCCTTATGAATTCATATTTTTTTACTCACGTTTTAAGTGGATCATTGTGTCTTTTAGATCTGTTTTCAGTTAAGTGAGCTGTCAATGCAAAAATGCCTTAAAAATTTGTTCCATACCAAATTCAGGCACTTAGCAGACTGAACTCAATGCCTTGAGAAAAAAAAAAAAAAGTACTGCTGGTTGTTTTCTTATGGAATGAATGATCTTTTTTTCAATATCTCCATATATTTTCATAAGTTTTTCTCTAAGAATTTTATAATCATAAACATGGGTAAAATGGTTCATAGAATTTTCTATCAGAGACACTTAAAGCATGAAAAATTTGTGATGTTGGCAGATGTCCACCTTTTAACTCTCTCAGTTCAAACTCTTTCTCAGAAGTCAGTTGACTTCTGTCAACTTGTCAATGTTGTCTCATTGACAAACCTAGCATATTTTACCTTGTAGGTATACTTGCTATGGGGTACCACAATGAGAGAAGGAGATAAGAAAAAAGGGAAACTAAAAAAAATATTTTATTGTAATACTTGTCATTAGTATTTAGAATGCCAACCTTTTTGAAGTCTCAGTGTTACTCTGTAGCTCCTATTGGAGAGATCTCAGCCTTCTACATGGCTGTGTACTAGCAGGCATAACTTGTTTCCAGGTGGTTTTCTCTGGTTTCGATCCTCTGAGAATCATCTTCAAGTCCCTAACTTTGCCTCTGTGCTGAATAACTAAGTAAAAAGACAAGCCTTCAACATGTTTTTGTTGTTTACATTGTCTAGCCTGAACTAGAACCCTGCACTCAATTTCTTTACCTTTTCGCAAACTTCCTAGTCTCTGACCTCAAGGCTGGTGTTTCTATTCAGTTTTTAATGTTTTCATAGATCTTTATTACTTGTGCTTATGGATTCACTTTGCTTTTATAGATAAGCCCTAGACACTCTGCTGATGTGCTTACTTTCATGTGTCTTATAATCTCTGTTGGTGGTGTTATGCTCACTGGTCCTATTCACGTCCCTCCAAAATGATAAGTTGTCTACTATTTTTATCATAGATTTAATAATACTGACTTCCTTCCATGATTTATTTGGCTGTTATTATTATATGTTATTGAATATATACTGCATTAATTCCATTGCCCTTGGCATATTATATGTAGCACATAACTATTTAGAGAATGTTTTATTAATTTCATATATCATGTTCTATCCTCACCCTATTCTAAGTGTATTTCCATTGTCCTTAGAAAGGAGATCAGTATCCTGTATTTAAAAAAAAAAATCAAGCACTTGCGAGCAATCCTAGTAACATTCCAGTTTGTATATTAGTAACATTTGGGGATGGTTTATAAATAAAACAAGCAAACAAACATAAAATTCCTGAAGGCATATATAGAATACATTTTATTCCATGGAACATAATTTTGTATGAGCTCATGTTAAAATGTATATATCAATGTTGTATACCTCTTTTAACATGTGTATTTATATACTTACATACAAATATGCAAATTATATACACTTTTTAACAAATTTTAATGGATATACTCTTGGATCATGATTTGTGTTTTAAAAGCTATTTTCTGAGCCTAAAATCACAGGTACACAATATGAAGAGAAGCATGATAGGATACATGAGCATTTTTGTCTTAGGAATCTAAATGGTCTTCTGTAACAGTTTCTATCTTCTCTCCTTTAATTCCTAAAGAAGAAATAAATCCTAGGAATTTCAGTATAACTATATCTGATCATCTAAATGGGATAATCATTTTATATCTGCAGTTGATATTATAAACCATGAAAGGTTACTTGTAACAGATTACTTTGGAAAATATGAAAAGAATTTTGGGTATATTAGGATACCATGATTCTGCAAGATCTCTTTTAAAGAACACATTCAGGAATAGGGTGTTAAGATGGCAGAGGAGTAGGGGTCCCCTTTTTCAGCCAGTCTCCTGAGTTGAGCTGGATATGTGCCAGACCATCCTGAAAACCCACGGAATCAGCCTGAGACACAGGAAGATACATCTGGATCTCTACAAATGAACATCTCCAGCGCTGAGTATTGAGGTACGAAGTGGGGAGCCGTGAATCCGCGCACAGATATCGGAAGATAAACGGAAGGGGGAGGGAGCCACCGTGCTTGGGTGCTGGGCAGCGGTAGCCACCTGCACTGGGGAGTGGGCTGGACTCACGGACCCACACCCGTGAGAGAGCAGACTGAGACTGTGAGCCTGGGAACATGCGTGCGACCAGACTGAAATACGGAGCTCTGGAGTGCTCACTGGAACTAGACCGGAGCCAGGAGCTCGGGAGCAGGCGCGTGTCCAGACTGACAACCAGTGCTCTGGAGCACTCATTGGAACTGGACTGATACCAGGAATTCAGGAGTGCATGCGTGAGAGCTGACCGAAAACCAAAGCTCCGGAGTGAGCACGAACCACGCTGAAACAGAGAGCTTGGGAGCGCGTGCAGGAACCGGGGCAGCTGGCAGTGTTAGAAACACAAAGGACAGAGACATGCCGGCCCTGGAAATGAGGGCTGGGACACCGACTGTGGGGTGCACAACCTGGGACACTGCAGGGTTTTTAGCAGCACCAACAGAAACAGAGTTAAAGAGGCTAAGAGAGCTCAGTGGAGAACAGACAGTGATCTCTGTGTTCTGAGACAGAGGCTAGGATTCAGCCACTCCTGCTCTGACTCTCAGAGGAGCCACAGAAAACCACCAGGGAAAGCCGCCAGAGAACAAAAGCTCGGAAATACCAGCTCACATTGTGCCCATCCCCATACCCCATCGCAGGGGACAGGAAGACTCTACCCAAACCGGGTTGCCTGAATATCAGCGCAGCATGCCTCTCCCCCAGAAGGCAGGCTGAAAAATCAAGAAACCCACATCCCTAAGGTCCCTATTAAAAGTGCACACTGCCTGGGTCCTGGTCAACAATTTGGGATCTGGACAACCCCGCAACCTCTCATTAGAATGACGAGAAGGAGAAATCCCCCCCAGCAAAGAAGAGATAATGAGTCTGTGGCCTCTGCCACAGAACTGATGGATATGAATATAATCAAATTATCAGAAATGGAGTTCAGAGTAACAATGGTCAAGATGATGTGTAGACTTGAAAAAAATGTTAATGAAAATATTAACGAGAAAAGAGAATCTCTAAGGGCGGAAATGAGAATGAATCTAGCAGAAATTAAAAATGCTATGAATCAAATGCAGGCAAAGCTAGATGCTCTGACATCCAGGGTAAATGAGGCAGAGGAATGAATTAGTGAATTGGAGGATGGGATGGTAGAAGAGAAGGTTAAAACAAAAACTTGGCTCAAAAAAATCCAATCTCAAGAACGTAGGTTACGGGAGATTACTGACTCAATGAAACGTTCCAATGTCAGAATCATTGGGATCCCTGGAAGGGTGTAGAAAGAGAGAGGTCTAGAAGAGATATTTGAACAAATTGTAGCTGAAAACTTCCCTAATCTGGCAAAGGAAACAAGCATTCACATCCAAGAGGCAGAGAGGACCCTTCCCAAGTTCAACCACGACAAACCTATGCCACATCACGTCATAGTGCAATTCGCAAATATTAGATCCAAGGATACAGTATTGAAAGAGGCCAGGGCGAAAAAATTTCTCACGTACAGAGGCAAAAATATCAGAATTACGTCAGACCTGTCTACAGAGACCTGGAATGAGAGAAAGGGTTGGCAGGGCATTTTTAAAGCTCTGTCCGAGAAAAACATGCAGCCAAGGATCCCTTATCCAGCAAGGCTGTCATTCAGAATTGATGGAGGGATAAGGACCTTCCAAGATCGCCAGCCACTGACCAATTTCGTAACCAAGAAACCAGCCCTACAGGAGATATTAAGGGTTTTTTTTTTTTTTTTTTTTTTTTTATAAAAGTAAAAAGGCCCCAAGAGTGATACAGAACAGAAAGTCACAATCTATAGAAACAAAGACTTGGGGCGCCTGGGTGGCACAGCGGTTAAGCGCCTGCCTTCGGCTCAGGGCGTGATCCCGGCGTTCTGGGATCGAGCCCCACATCAGGCTCCTCCGCTGGGAGCCTGCTTCTTCCTCTCCCACTCCCCCTGCTTGTGTTCCCTCTCTTGCTGGCTGTCTCTATCTCTGTTGAATAAATAAATAAAATCTTTAAAAAAAAAAAAAGAAACAAAGACTTCACAGGAAACATGACATCATTAAAATTATATCTCTCAATAATCACTCTCAATGTGAATGGCCTAAATGCTCCCATAAAACAACACAGGGTTGCAGATTGGATAAAAAGACATGACCCATCCATTTGCTGTCTACAAGAGACTCATTTTGAAACTAAAGATACATCCAGACTGAAAGTGAAGGGTTGGAAAATCATTTTTCATGCTAATGGACCTCAAAAGAAAGCTGGGGTAGCAATTCTCATATCAGACAGATTAGATTTTAAACTAAAGACTGTAGTTAGAGATACAGAAGGACACTATATTATTCTTAAAGGATGTATCCAACAAGTGGATATGACAATTATAAATATCTACATCCCCAACAGGGGAGCAGCTAGATACACAAGCCAACGCTTAACCAGAATAAAGAGACATATAGATAAAAATATGTTAATAGTAGGGGACCTCAACACTCCACTATCAGCAATAGACAGATCACCTAAGCAGAAAATCAACAAAGAAACAAGAGCTTTGAATGACATACTAGACCAGAAGGACCTCACAGATATATATAGAACACTACACCCCAGAACAACAGAATACTCATTCTTTTCAAATGCACATGAAACGTTCTGCAGAATAGACCATATTCTGGGTCACAAAACAGGTCTCAACCGATACCAAAAGACTGAAATTATTCCCTGCATATTCTCAGACCACAATGCTTTGAAATTGGAACTCAATCACAAGGAAAAATTTGGAAGAAACTCAAACACTTGGAAACTAAGAACCATCCTGCTCAAGAATGATTGGATAAACCAGGAAATTAAAAATCAAATTAAACAATTTATGGAGACCAATGAGAATGTAAACAAAACGGTCCAAAACCTATGGGACACTGCAAAGGTGGTCCTAAGGGGGAAATACATAGCCATCCAAGCCTCACTCAAAAGAACAGAAAAATCTAAAATGCAGTTTTTATATTCTCACCTCAAGAAGCTGGAGCTGGAATAGAAGAACAGGCCTAACCCACCACAAGAAAGCAGTTGATCAAGATTAGAGCAGAGATCAATGAATTAGAAACCAGGAGCACAGTAGAGCAGATCAACAGAAGTAGAAGCTGGTTCTTTGAAAGAATCAATAAGATCGATAAGCCACTGGCCAGACTTATTCAAAAGAATAGAGAAAGGACCCAAATTAATAAAATTATGAATGAAAGGGGAGAGGTCACAACCAACACCAATGATATTGGAAGGATTATTAGAAACTTTTATCAACAGCTTTATGCTAATAATTTAAACAACCCAGAAGAAATGGATGCCTTCCTGGAAACCTGTAAACTACCAAGACTGAAACAGGAAGAAATTGATTATTTAAACAGACCGATTAATTATGAAGAGATTGAAGCAGTGATCAAAAACCTCCCCAAAAACAAGAGTCCAGGGCCTGACAGATTCCCCAGGGAATTCTACCAAACATTCAAAGAAGAAATAATAGCTATTCTCCTGAAGCTGTTTCAAGAAGTAGAAACAGAAGGAAAACTACCAAACTCATTCTATGAGGCCAGTATTATTACCTTGATCCCCAAACCAGGCAAAGACCCCATCAAAATGGAGAATTACAGACTGATATCCCTGATGAATATGGACGCCAAAATTCTCAACAAGATCCTAGCTAATAGGATCCAACAGTACATTAAAAGGATTATCCATCACAACCAAGTGGGATTCATCCCTGGGATTCAAGCGTGGCTCAACATGCAATGCAAATCAATCAGTGTGATAGATCATATCAATAAGAAAAGAGTCAAGTACCATATGACCCTCCCAATAGATGCAGAAAAAGTATTTGGCAAAATACAGCATCCTTTCCTGATTAAAACCCTTCGGAGTGAGGGGTAGAGGGTACATTCCTCAATTTCATAAAAACCATCTATGAAAAGCCTACAGCAAATATCATTCTCAATGGGGAAAAGCTGGAAGCCTTTCCCTTAAGATCAGGAACATAACAAGGATACCCACTCTCGCCATAATTATTCAACATAGTACTAGTAGTCCTTGCAACAGCAATCAGACAACAAAAAGAGATAAAAGGTATCCAAATCGGCAAAGAAGAAGTCAAACTGTCTCTCTTCGCAGATGACATGATACTCTATATGGAAAACCCAAAAGAATCCACCCCGAAACTACTAGAAGTTATAGAGCATTTCAGTAATGTGGCGGGATACAAAATCAATGCTCAGAAATCAGTTGCATTTCTATACATGAACAATGAGACTGAATAAAGAGAAATTAGGGAATCCATTCCATTTACCATACCACCAAAAATCATACATTATCTCGGAATTAACTTCACCAGAGATGTAAATGATCTATATTCTAGAAACTACAAATCACTCTTAAAAGACATTGAAGAAGACACAAAAAGATGGAAAAATATTCCATGCTCATGGATCAGAAGAATTAATATAGTTAAAATGTCTATGCTACCCAGAGCAATCTACACTTTCAATGCCATCCTGATCAAAATACCAATGACATTTATCAAAGAACTGGAAAAAACAGCCCTTAAAATTGTATGGAACCAGAAAAGGCCCAGAATCACCAAGGAATTGTTGAAATGGAAAAACAAAGCTGTGGGCATCACGTTACTGGGTTTCAACCTCTACTACAAAGCTGTGATCACAAAAACAGGATGGTACTGGCACAAAAATAGACACATAGACCAATGGAATAGAATAGAGAACCCAGAAATTGACCCTCGGCTCTTTGGGCAACTAATCTTTGACAAAGCAGGAAAAAACATCCAGTGGAAAAAAGACAGTCTTCAATAAATGGTGCTGGGAAAATTGGACAGCTACATGCAAAAGAATGACACTTGACCAATCTCTCACACCATACACAACGATAAACTCCAAATGGATGAAAGACCTCGATGTGAGACAGGAATCCATCAAAATCCTAGAGGAGAACATAGGCTGCAACCTCTTCGACGTCGGCCACAGCAACTTTTTTCATGACACATCTCCAAAGGTAAGAGAAACAAAAGAAAAAATGAACTTTTGGGACTTCATCAAGATAAAAAGCTTCTGCACAACCAAGGAAACAGTCAAAAAAACTAAGAGGCAGCCCACGGAATGGGAGAATATATTTGCAAATGACACTACAGATAAAAGGCTGGTATCCAAGATCTACAAAGAACTTCTCAAACTCAATACTCCAGAAACAAATAAACAAATCAAAAAATGGGCAGAAGACATGAACAGACACTTTTCCAATGAAGACATACAAATGGCTAATAGACACATGAAAAAATGTTCAACATCATTAGCCATAAGGGAAATTCACATCAAAACCACATTGAGATACCACCTTACACCATTTAGAATGGCAAAAGTTGACAAGGCAGGAAACAACAAATGTTGGAGAGGATGTGGAGAAAGGGGATCCCTCCTACATGTTGGTGGGAATGTAACTTGGTACAGCCGCTTTAGAAAACAGTGTGGAGATCCATTAAAAGGTTAAAAATTGAGCTACCCTATGATCCAGCCATTGCACTACTGGGTATTTACCCCAAAGATACAGACGTAGTGAAGAGAAGGGCCTTATGCACCCCAATGTTCATAGAAGCATTGTCCACAATAGCTAAACATGGAAGGAGCCGAGATGCCCTTCAACAGATGACTGGATTAAGAAGATGTGGTCCATATATACAATGGAATATTACTCAGCCATCAGAAAGAATGATTTCTCAACAATTGCTGCAGCATGGACGGGACTGGAGGAGATAAGCTAAGTGAAATAAGTCAAGCAGAGAAAGACAATTATCATATGGTTTCACTCATTTATGGAACATAAGAAGTATGAAGATCCGTAGGAGAAGAAAGGGAAGAGGAAAGGGGGGGTAAACAGAAGGGGGAATGAACCATGAGAGACTATGGACTCTGGGAAACAAACTGAGGGCTTCAGAGGGGAGGGGGGTGGGGGAATGGGATAGGCTGGTGATGGGTATTAAGAAGGGCACATATTGCATGGTGCACTGGGTGTTATATGCAAGTAATGAATCATGGAACTTTATATAAAAAAACTAGGGATGTACTGTATGGTGACTAACATAATATAATAAAAAAACATTATTAAAAAATAAAGAACACATTCAGTACTCTAGATTACCTTCAGACTTCGTCATAGGGCAAGGATTGGCATTTTTAGCTGGGAAACTCGTAATAGTAAAAGTCCTGACATAGTTTAAGTTGTCCTTACTTAACTCAAGTAAATAGTTTAAACATATTTATGTATGAAATCATACATGGCCACTAGTTTTCTGCCCTTGTGGTGTCTGCCATATTAAGAGGTAGAAAACATCCTATTGTTTTTGAAATATAATTCATCTGTATTTGGATGTAATGAAAAAAAAATTGGTATTATTTTTGTAGTTATACTGACTTCTAGCTGGAGAAGCATTTTCTTTTATTAAAGATGTTTTCTTTTATCATAGATGAAGCTGCTTTTTTTTTTTTTAAGATTTTATTTGTTTGAGAGAGAGAGGGGGCGGTTGAGTGGAGGGCAGAGGGGCAGAGGCAGAGGCAGAGGGAGAGGGAGAAGCAGACTCCCTGCTGTGCAGGGAGCTGACCTGGGGCCTTGGATCATGACCTAAGCCAAAGGCAGACATTTAACCAACTGAGCCACCCTCGTTCCCCATAGATGAAGCTTCTTGAAACAAGTTACTTATTGAAAATAAATTATACCAAATATACTTTTTAGATAGAATATATACTTTCCAACTGTACAGAAAATCCTTGCAAATGGTGAATTTTTTTATGACCAGATTGCAATTTTAAAACTGGGTTGAATATTTTCTTTTCTGGAAGCTACATAGTATGTGTGTGAATATTAGAGACAAGAAAATTAAACTTAGTTTTTCCCAAAGAAAATACAAAAATCCTTAATAGTTCTAATGATGCTTACAGTAATTATTTCTCTCTAGTGGCAAATGCATATTCCTTGAGCTAGTCATTCATACCAATCTATATGTAGTAGTTCACTTGCTTTCTACTTAGCATTCTTAGCCTTCCTAAGTATATACAATTGTTTTTCCTTATATTTCCAGGTTTTATAGATACAAATAACTCTTCAAGTAGTGAAAAATTCAGTACATTAGCTTGTTGTTTTTGCTTAACAAAAAACTCTAAGGAAGTCACTCAGTTTGTCTTCTTTTTTGTTTTCAGGGTGCTTTGGTTAGTGCAAGTTCAGATGACACCCTTCATTTGTGGAATCTTAGACAAAAAAGGCCAGCTATTCTTCATTCTCTTAAATTTAACCGAGAACGGTAAGAATGTCTGAATTAAACAATTTCTTGATGTATGAGAAAAGTGTTTCCTGAGAAGTTTAAGGTTAACTTTCAAAAGACTAGTTTTTTTCAGAATCTCAATCTTAATATCTAGAAATAATGCTTGCTTTTATAGTAACTCATTTTCATAGAAAATTCATAGAAAATTCATAATCGATTAGATTCAATCATCTAATGGGAAACTCCTAACATTTCTGTTCTTGCTATAAACTGGCACAGCAGCAGTGATGCATTTTTCTTTCCCTAAGGCCACGGTGCTGAAAACTCAGACCTAAAATTTAAAAGTGAAGTAAATACAAAATGTTTTTTTACACCTTTTGATCATGGCCGTTATGTCCTACACTAAACTCTTTTGCTTAAATATTTTAACATGAAGAAAATCCCTGAAACAAAAGTTTTAGATTCGAAAAATGTTGGTACTAAGAGTTAAGCAATACTACACATACAAGCTTAATGTTTTCCAAGATGGAAATTTGATGAGAATTTAGATTCCCCCATTTTAGAATGAAATATTAGTAATCAGAAAGAGAAAATTAAATGAATGGATATAGGAGAAGTTACTAGATTTTATTTGTACAAACTACCAAACTTTAATGTTTCTAATGTTGGTGTCAATTAGACTTAGAACATAATTTACATCTACTCAACTGATAATCCACCTGGAGATAAGTAAAATTTGTATTTCATTACCTGTCTCTGTAATTCAACTGAAAAATAACCTGATATTTGTTTATTATTTGGAAAACAATTTAACTCTTTGCAGTGAATGAGAAGGGCCATCACAGGAAAATTTGATGTTAATGAAAGAAAAAGAAACCCCTGAGAAGTAAATTTACACAGATTAGCAAGTACTATTCAAATTGAGGTAGGTGAATAATGGAGGCAGGCAGTCACTGCTAAGAACTCAAGGTAGTGCTTATTTTATTTTGTTGAATGGTAATAGTTTAATAAGGGATTGTCAGCATATGGACAGAGTTTAAAGAAGTAAATCTGTTTTTATAAGTATGTGAGAAAAAAGGATGGCAGTTATGCAGACATTCTTTTATTTACCTGAAGTTTTTCTTTTTTTACTTGTGTGCATACTGTACTATTTAAATCATTAGCCTTCAATATTCTGAGTAATATTCGAGTATTATGTCTACAGTATTTTAGGATTCAGCATCAATGGAAATTTTTATTATATCTAGTGTATTTTGAGAGGAGGGAATTTATATTTTAGATGTCTGCTAAAACTAGATAGAATTTATTTAGATTAAATCTAATTTTGGTTATATTATCTTACATTTTAAAGTAAGTAATGCAACAGAAATTTCAGGATATTAAAAAATTAAAAATCAGTTAAGAGTTGTTATACTATCCCTGTTTTTTATCACTAAAAATATTATCTACTCGGATATCGACATATTGATTTTATCTCTTTCTCTGCTTGTAAGATTTTTGTTTGTTTGTTTCAATGATTTGAGTACATCTGGCCCTACACTTCTGTGTAGATGGACAAAATAGGTTTTTCACCCTCACAGTTGGAATGTTGAAGGAAATGTTCTGGCCCCTTTTATGGCCCTTTGTGGGGTGGAGGAAAGAAACAATTGAGGGTGATGATTTTCAGTTATAATTTTATTATCTCAATTGATGTAGATTTACCTGTTACCAACATAAAAGACCAAGCTGACAGTTTTTGGACATATCATAGAATGATAGAATTTTGTAGGCATTGCTTATTTTAATGCTTACAAAAATGTGATATCTATCTTTTGACAAAGATAAATTCATTATCTTGAATTTGAAAATAATCATTATCTTGAAGTTAAATAATTGTTAACTATCAAAATTTACTGAAGGGTGGAAATATTTTTAAAGGTATGGTGAATGGAAGCTTAGGTCTGTAAAAGAGAATTTAACTAAACATCTTTTGGAACTCTAAGCCTTCTTACATTAGAAAGAACTATGTAAATTTCTATATATCCTTATGTTTGTGCCATATATATATATTTAATTTATATAGTTTGTGCTATACATTTTAGGTTTTCATTTATTTTTTTTTTATAAGCACCTTCAACCTTTAGTCTTATAATCTTTGAAGGCAGTAACTGTTGAGAAATAGGTTTAGATATTTCAGCTGCTTCTGGTACATGATCCTTGGATTCCTTTCATATCTGATTTTAAAGCTAAATATGGAAGAACAACTTTTGATTTCTGTGTTGCATGATCTAAAAATGAATAAAATAAGACATTCATATTTTCGCCATGTTAATAGTCCTTGCTATCACTGATCATAAATTGTATAATGGGAAAAGCATAGACTTCTTTTATTTGGTTTTCAATTAAAATTCAATAGGTAGACTATGACATAAAGACATTAACTTATTTGTACTTATTATATCAGAGCTTATTTTTTCTATCTGTGGTGTTCTGCTAATTGATATCATCAGAGTACTTCCAAGGAATATTAACTAACCTGCAGGGAAGGAATAGTTTAAGAACCCTATAATTTATGAAATTATCTAGCAAACTTCATCTATCAGAGTTGGCTTTTGGGGAAGTTTATAACCCCAATTTAAAATATACTATTGCTTCATATAGGTAATTTGCATTATGTTTATTTTTAAATTTTCTTGAATAATTAACATATCTACCTGGTTTGACATTCAAAAGATGTAAGTTGTATATACAGTGAAGGATTTATCTTCCACTCCTCTTCTTTGGGCACTTAGTCCCCATCAATGGAGACAAGCAGTGTTACCTATTAATTTACTGTATCTTTCCAGAGATTTATTATGTACACATAAAGGCACTTATATGTAACATAATTTTTTACCTGATATATATATATAAGCAAATATGAATATATATTTCTGTTACACAAATTATAGCATGTTATGCAGTTTTGTACCTTGTTTCATTCTCTTTGTAATTTATTCTAAAGATCATTCCTTAGCAGTATATAAAAAGCTTCCTTATTTTCTTTTTCTCTTTGGTGTGTGTGTAAATGTTACTAAATCAAGAAACTGTGTAGAGGTGCCTGGCTGGCTCAGTTGGTGGAATATGCAACTCTTGATCTCAGGGTTATGGGATCGAGCCCCACGTTGTGTATAGAGATAACTTAAAAATAAAATCTTAAAAAAAAACCCACTAAAAAAACCCCAGTGTAAATGTTAAGTGTACACCATAAAATAATCTACCCATGTAACAAACACAAAAATCAAGAAACAGAAAATTACTAGACCCACAGAAACCCCCGTCTTAGCTTTCAATCACTATCAAACCCCCAGATGTAGTACTATCCTGATTTAAAACACTGTAGATTAGTTTTGCCTGTTGTTTGGAAAATTACACTAATGATATCATACATAAATTCTTGTTTGTGTTTGGCTTCTTTTGCTCAATGTTATATTTATAAATTTCATCCACATTACAAGTAGCTATAGTTTATTACTTTCATTGTTATGTAGTATTCAATTTAGTGAATATTCTTCAATTTCATTAACCATTCTACTTTAATTCTCTTGCTTAAACTTAACTTTTGTATTTCCACTTAAATTTTAGAAATAACTTGTCGAATTCCACAAACACATTTGCTGAGATTTTGATTAGAAATACTAATTTGAAAAGATATATGGACTCATGTTCATTGCAGTATTTATAACAGCCAAGGTTTGGAAGAAACCTCAGTGTCCATCAATAGATGAATGGGTTAAGATGTGGTATCTGTGTGTGTGTGTGTGTGTGTGTGTACACACTAGAATATTACTGATCCATAAAAAAATAATGAAATCTTACCGTTTGTGATAGCATGGATGGACCTAGAGGGTATATGTTAAATGAAATAAATCAGACAGAGAAAGATAAATACCATATGATAGCATTTACATGTAATATCTAAAACAAAACAAAATAAAACAAAACAAATAGACTTATAAATAGAACAAACTGGTGGTTGCCAGGGTAGGGGGTGGTGGGCAAAACAGGTAAATGGGATTAAGAGGTTCAAACCTCCAATTACACAATCAATAAGAAAAAAATACTTTTAATCTGTAGATTAGTTTGAAGAGAACTGACATATCCCATGATGATGGGGGATGGCAATATTGATTCATTGTCATTCACAATGACAACATTGAATCATTCAACCAGTGAACATGGTATACGTTATATCCCTCCATTTCCTTAAGTCTTCTTTGATTTCTCTAAATAACATTTATAAATTTCTCTGAGGTCTTCCACATTTTTGTTAGGTTTAGTCATAAACTTTTTTTTAATTCCAGTATAGTTAACATACAGTGTAATATTCATTTCAGGTGTACAATTAGTGATTCAACAATTCCATACATCACCCAGTTCTCATCACAACAAGTGACTTCTTAATACCCATCTCCTATTTTACCCATCCCCACTCCTACCTCCCCTTTGGTAACCAGCAGTTTATGCTCTATGGTTAAGAGTCTGTTTCTTAGTTTCTCTCTCTCTCTCTTTTTCCCCTTGCTCATTTGTTTTGTTTCTTAAATTCCATATACAAGTGAAATCATATATTTATTTTCATGACTGACTTAATTTGCTTAGCATAATACTCTAGCTCCATCCATGTTGTTGCAAATCACAAGATTTCATCCCTTTTTATGGCTGAATACTATTCCATAGTATGTATATATACAAACACACACACACACACACACACACACACACACACACACACCACATATTCTTTATCCATTCATTAATTGATAGACATGGGCTATTTCCTTAATTTGGCTATTGTAGATAATGCTCCTTAAAACCATGGGGGTACATGTATCCTTTTGAGTTAGTATATTTGTCTACTTTGGGTAAATACCCAGTTGTGTGATTACTGGATCATAGGATAGTTCTATTTTTAACTCTTTGAGGAGCCTTCATACCATTTCCCACAGTGGCTGCACCAGTTTGCATTCCCACCAACAGTGCACAAGTGTTCCCTTTCTCCACATCTTCACAAACACCTTTTGTTTATTGTGTTGTTGATTTTAGCCATTCTGACAGGTATGAGGTGATATCTCATTGTAATTTTGATTTGTATTTCCCTGATGATGAGTGATGTTGAGTATCTTTTCATGTATCTGTTGGCCCTCTTCTTCTTTGGAGAAATGTCTATTCATAATTTCTGCCCATTTTGGGGTGTTGAGTTGTATCAGGTTTTTTATATTTTAGATACTGACCCTTTATTGGATATGTCATTTGCAATTATCTTCTCCCATTCTGTAGGTTGCCCTTTAGTTTTGTTGATTGTTTGCTTTGCAGAAGCATTTTATTTTGATTAAGTTCCAATAGTTTATTTTTGCTTTTATTACCCTTGCTTTAGGAGAAATATCTAGAAAAATGTTGCCATGGCTGATGTCAAATTTCTGCCTGTTCTCTCTTCTAGGATTTGTATGGTTTCAAGGTCTCACATTTAGGTCTTTAAGCCATTTTGAGTTTATTTTTGTGTATGGTATAAGAAAGTAGTGCAGTTTTATTTTTTCGCATGTAGCTGTCCAGGTCTCCCAACATCATTTTTTGAAGAGACTGTTTTTCCCTTATTGTATATACTTTGCTCCTTTTTCAAAGATTACTTGACCATATGACTGTGGGTTTATTTCTGTGTTTTCTTTTCTGTTCCATTGATCTTTGTGTCTGTTTTTGTGTCAGTACCATACTGTTTTGATTACTACAGGTTTGTAATATAACTTGACGTCTGGAATTGTGATATATCCAGTTCTGTTTTTCTTTCAAGATTGCTTTGGCTATATAAGGTGTTTTGTGGTTCCATACAAATTTTAGTGTTATTTGTTCTAGTTCTCTGAAAAGTGCTTTTGGTATTTTAATACAGAGATTGCATTAAATGTGTGGATTGCTTTGGCTCACATGGATCTTTTAATAGTATTTGTTCTTCTACTCAGAGCACAGAATATCTTTCCATTGGTTTGTGTTGTCTTCAATTTTTTTCATCAGTGTTTTTTTTATTAATCAGTGCTCATCATAAATGTACTCTTTATTTTATTTCATTTTTAATGATTTTTTATTATATTATGTTAGTCACCATACAGTACATCCCCGGTTTCCAATGTAAAGTTCGATGATTCATTAGTTGCGTGTAACACCCAGTGCACCATGCAATACGTGCCCTCCTTACTACCCATCACCGGTCTATCCCATTCCTCCACCCCCCTCCCCTCTGAGGCCCTCAGTTTGTTTCTCATAGTCCATAGTCTGTCATGTTTCATTCCCCCTTTTGATTACCCCCCCTTTCTTTATCCCTTTCTTCCCCTACCAATCATCCTATTTCTTATGTTCCATAGATGAGAGAAATCATATGATAATTGTCTTACTCTGCTTGACTTATTTCACTTAGCATTATCTCCTCCAGTGCTGTCCATGTTGCACCAAATGTTGAGAATTCATTCCTTCTGATAGCTGTGTAATATTCCATTGTATATATGGACCACAACTTCTTAATCCAGTCATCTGTTGAAGAGCATCTCGGCTCCTTCCACGATTTAGCTATTGTGGACAATGCTGCTATGAACATTGGGGTGCATATGGCCCTTCTCTTCACTACGTCTGTATCTTTGGGGTAAATACCCAGTAGTGCAATGGCTGGGTCATAGGGTAGCTCAATTTTTAACTTTTTAAGGGACCTCCACACTGTTTTCCAGAGTGGCTGCACCAACCTGCATTCCTAACAACAATGTAGGAGGGATCCCCTTTCTCCACATCCTCTCCAACAATTGCTGTTTCTTGCCTTGTCTATTTTTTCCATTCTAACTGGCATAAGGTGGTATCTCAGTGTGGTTTTGATTTGAATTTCCCTGATGGCTAATGATGTTGAACATTTTTTCATGTGTCTGTTAGCCATTTGTATGTCTTCATTGGAAAAGTGTCTGTTCATATCTTCTGCCCATTTTTTGATTTGTTTATTTGTTTCTTGAGTATTGAGTTTGAGAAGTTCTTTGTAGACCTTGGATACCAGTCTTTTATCTGTAGTGTCATTTGAAAATATATTCTCCCATTCCGTGGGCTGCCTCTTAGTTTTTTTGACTGTTTAATTGGTTGTGCAGAAACTTTTTATCTTGATGAAGGCCCAAAAGTTCATTTTTTCTTTTGTTTCTCTTACCTTTGGAGATGTGTCATGAAAAAGATTGCTTTGGCCGATGTCGTAGAGGTTGCTGCCTATGTTCTCCTCTAGAATTTTGGTGGATTCCTGTCTCACATCGAGGTCTTTCATCCATTTGGAGTTTATTTTTGTTTATGGTGTGAGAGATTGGTCAAGTTTCATTCTTTTGCATGTAGCTGTCCAGTTTTCCCAGCACCATAATTTGAAGAGACTGTCTTTTTTCCACCGGATGTTTTTTCCTGCTTTATCAAAGATTAGTTGCCCAAAGAGCCGAGGGTCCATTTCTGGGTTCTCTATTCTGTTCCATTGGTCTATGTGTCTGTTTTTGTGCCAGTACCATGCTGTCTTTGTGATCACAGCTTTGTAGTACAGCTCGAAATCCGGCATTGTGATGCCCCCAGCTTTGTTTTTCCTTTTCAACAGTTCCTTGGCGATTCGGGGCCTTTTCTGGTTCCATACAAATTTAAGGACTATTTGTTCCAGTTCTTTGAAAAATGTCCTTGGTATTTTGATCGGGATAGCATTGAAAGTGTAGATTGCTCTGGGTTGCATGGACATCTTAACTATGTTAATTCTTCCGATCCATGAGCATGGAATATTTTTCCATCTTTTTATGTCTTCCTCAATGTCTTTCAAGAGTGATTTATAGTTTCTAGAATATAGGTCCTTTACGTCTCTGGTTAATTCCAAGGTAACGTATGGTTTTTGGTGCTATTGTAAATGGGATGGATTCCCTAATTTCTCTTTCTTCAGTCTCATTATTCATGTATAGAAATGCAACTGATTTCTGAGCATTGATTTTGTATCCCGCCACATTACTGAATTGCTCTATAACATCTAATAGTTTGGGAGTGGCTTCTTTTGGGTTTTCCATGTAGAGTATCATGTCATCTGCGAAGAGAGACATTTTGACTTCTTCTTTGCCGATTTGGATACCTTTGATCCCTTTTTGTTGTCTGATTGCTGTTGCAAGGACTTCTAGTACTATGTTGAATAATACTGGTGACAGTGGGCATCCTTGTCGTGTTCCTGATCTTAAGGGAAAGGCTTCTAGCTTTTCCCCGTTGAGAATATTTGCTGTAGGCTTTTCATAGATGGCTTTTATGAGATTGAGAAATGTACCCTCTATTCCTACATTCTGAAGGGTTTTAATCAGGAAAGGATGCTGTATTTTGTCAAATGCTTTTTCGGCATCAATTGAGAGGATCATATGGCTCCTGAGACTTTTCTTGTTGATATGATGTATCACGCTGATCGATTTGCGAATGTTGAACCACGCTTGCATTCCAGATATGAATCCCACCTGGTCATGATGGATAATCCTTTTAATGTACTGTTGGATTCTATTAGCCACGATCTTGTTGAGGATTTTGGCGTCCATATTCTTTAGGGAAATCGGTCTGTAATTCTCCTTTCTGATGGAGTCTTTGCCTGGTTTGGGGATCAAGGTAATATCGGCCTCATAGAATGAGTTTGGTAGCTTTCCTTCTGTTTCTATTTTTTGAAATAGCTTTAGGAGAATAGGTATTATTTCTTCTTTGAATGTTTGGTAAAATTCTCCAGGAAAACCATCCGGGCCTGGAGTTTTGTTATTTGGAAGGTTGTTTATCACTGACTCAATCTCTTCATAATTAATTGGCCTGTTTAAGAAATCAATTTCTTCCTGTTTCAGTCTTGGTAGTTTATAGGTTTCCAGGAAGGCCTCCATCTCTTCCAGATTGCTTAATTTATTGGCATATAGCTGTTGATAAAAGTTTCTAATAATCCTTCCAATTTCCTTGGTCTTGGTTGTGACCTCTCCTTTTTCATTCATAATTTTATTGATTTGGGTCCTTTCTCTTTTCTTTTGGATAAGTCTTGCCAGTGGTCTGTCAATTTTATTGATTCTCTCAAAGAACCAGCTTCTAGTCCTCTTGATCTGCTCTACTGTACTTCTGGTTTCTGATTGATTGACTTCTGCTCTAATTTTGGTCAACTGCTTCCTCATGAGTGGATTAGGCCTGTCGCTCTGTTGCTGTTCCAGCTTCTTGAGGTGAGAATATAAAAACTGCATTTTAGATTTTTCTATTCTTTTGAGTGAGGCTTGGATGGCTATGTATTTCCCCCTTAGGACTGCCTTTGCAGTATCCCATAGGTTTTGGACCATTGTGTTTTCATTCTCGTTGGTCTCCATAAATTGTTTAAGTTGATTTTTGATTTCCTGGTTTATCAAGTCATTCCTGAGCAGGATGGTTCTTAGTCTCCAAGTGTTTGAGTTTCTTCCAAATTTTTCCTTGTGGTTGAGTTCCAATTTCAGAGCGTTGTGGTCTGAGAATATGCAGGGAATAATTTCAGTCTTCTGGTATCGGTTGAGACCTGTTTTGTGACCCAGAACATGGTCTATTCTTGAGAATGTTCCATGGGCATTAGAATAGAATGAGTATTCTTTGGTTCTGGGGTATAGTGTTCTATATATATCTATGAGGTCCAACTCGTCGAGTATGGCATTTAAAGCCTTTGATTCTTTGCTTAGTTTTTGCCAGGGTGTTCTATTTCTGATAGTGGGGTGTTGAGGTCCCCTACTATTAATATATTTTTATCTATATGTCTCTTTATTCTAGTTAAGAGTTGGCTTGTGTATCTTGCTGCTCCCCTGTTGGGGGCATATATATTTATAATTGTTATATCCACTTGTTGGATACATCCTTTATGAATAATATAGTGCCCTTCTGTGTCTCTAACTATAGTCTTTAGTTTAAAATCCAATCTATCTGATATGAGAATTGCTACCCCAGCTTTTTTTTGAGGTCCATTTGTTTGAAAGATGGTACTCCATCCCTTTACTGTCAGTCTGAATGCATCTTTGGGTTCAGAATGAGTCTCTTGTAGACAGCAAATTGATGGATCATTTCTTTTTATCCAATCTGCAGCCCTGTGGCATTTTATGGGAGCGTTCAAGCCATTTGCATTGAGAGTGATTATTGAGAGATATGATTTTAATGATGCCATATTGCCAGTAAAGTCTTTGTTTGTATCGGTTGTGACTTTCTTTTCTGTATCACTCTTGGGGCCTTTTTACCCTTATAGAACCCCCGTTAATATCTCCTGTAGGGCTGGTTTCGTGGTTATGAAATTGGTTAATGACTGGCGATTCTGAAATGTCTTTATTTCTCCATCAATTCTGAATGACAGCTTTGCTGGATAAAGGATCCTTGGCTACATGTTTTTCTCTGAAAGAGATTTAAAAATGCCCCCCCCCAACCTTTCTCTCATTCCAGGTCTGTGTAGACAGGTCTGACGTAATTTTGATACCTTTGCCTTTGTACTTGAGAAATTTCTTTTTCCTGGCCGCTTTCAATACGATATCCTTGGATCTAATATTTGCGAAATGCAGTATGACGTGACGTGGCATAGGTTTGTTGTGGTTGAGCTTGGGAGGGGTCCTCTCTGCCTCTTGGACACGAATTTTTGTTTCCCTTGCTAGATTAGGGAAGTTTTCAGCTATAATTTGTTCAAATATCTCTTCTAGATCTTTGTTTTTCTCCACTCCCTCAGTGATGCCGGTGATTCTGACATTGGATCGTTTCATTGAGTCAGTAATCTCCCGTATCCTACATTCGCGGGCGTGGATTTTTTTAAGTCCAGCCTCTATTTTTGTTTTTTCTTCTACTAACCCATCCTCCAATTCGCTAATATGTTCCTCTGCCTCAGTGACCCTGGCCGTCAGAGCCTCTAGTTTTGACTGCCTTTGGCTCATAGAATTTTTAATTTCTGCCAGATTCGCTCTCATTTCCGCTCTTAGAGATTCTATATTCTCATTAACATTTTCGTTAATACTTTTTCAAGTCTACACATCATCTTGACCATTGTTACTCTGAATTCCATTTCTGATAATTTGGTTACATCCCATATCCATTATTTCTGTGGCAGAGGCCACAGACTCCTTGTCTTTTCTTTGGTGGGTGGGACTTCTCCTTCTTGTCATTCTGATGAGGAGAGGTTGCGGGGTTGTCCAGAGCCCAAATTATTGACCGGGACCCAGGCCGTGCGCCCTTGTTTTATAGGGATCTTAGGGATGTGGGCTTCTTCTTTAGAAGATTTTATTTATTTATGTGGCAGAGAGACAACCAGTGAGACATGGAACACAAGCAGGTGAGTGGGGAGGATGAAGCAGGCTCCCAGTGGAGGAGCCCGATGAGGGACTCCTTTCCAGAACACCGGGATCACGCCCTGAGCCTAAGACAGACGCTTAATGACTGCGCCACCCAGGTGCCCCGGTTTGTGGGCTTCTTGATTTTTCAGCCTGCCTTCTGGGGGAGGGGCCTGCTGCGCGGATACTCAGGAAACCCTGTTTGGGTAGAGTCACCGTGTCCCCTGCGAGTGGGGATGGGGATGGGCATGCTGTGAGCCGGTATTTCCAGGCTTTTATTCTCTGGCGGCTTTCCCTGGTGGCTTGCTGTGCCTCTTCTGAGAGTCAGAGCAGCAGCGGCCGAATCTTAGCCTCTGTCACGGAACAGAGGGATTGCGGTCCATTCTCCACTGATGTTCTGGCCACTTTAACTCTGTTACTGTTGGTGCTGATCAACCCTGCAGCATCCCGGATGTGCACCACACCTGGCGTCCCAGCCCTCACTTCCAGGACCGGCGAGTCTCTGTCCTTTGTGTTTCTAACACCGCCAGCCACCAGCCGCCAGCCACCAGCTGCCCCCACACGCTCCGGAGCTCCCGGTCTCAGTCTGCTTCCAGTGAGCACACCGGAGTTCCGGAGTTCCACGAGAAGTCTAGTGGCGCGCCCTCCCAGCTCAGGGTCTCAGTCTGCTGTTTCGCGGGTGCCGTCCGCGAGTCCGCCCACTCCCCCGTGCAGGTGGCCCGCCAGCCGTCAGCCGCCCCGCGCGCGCTCCGGGAGCTCCCGGTCTCAGTCTGGATCCAGTGAGCACACCGGGATTCCGGAGTTCCGCGAGATGCCTGGTTCGCGCGCTCCCGGCACACGTTCTCAGTCTGCTGTCTCGCGGGTTCCGTCTGAGAGTCTGCCCGCTCCTCCGTGCAGGTGGCTACCGCTTCCCGGTGCCCGAATGCGGCGGCTCTCTCCCCCTTCCGTTTATCTTCCAATATCTGTGCTCGGTTTCATGGCTCCCCGCTTCATACCTCAATATTCAGCGCTGGAGATGTTCATTTGTAGAGATCCAGAAGTATCTTCCAGCGTCTCAGGCTGATTCTGTGAATGTTCAGGCTGGTCTGGTACCTATCCAGCTTGACTCAGGGGACCGGCTGAAAAAGGGGTCACCTACCCTCTGCCATCTTAACTCTCACCCCCCATCAGTGTTTTATAATTTTCAGAGTATAGGTCTTTTACCTTGGTTAAGTTTATTCCTGGTATTTTATTATTTTGGGTGCAATTATAAATGAGATTGTTTTCTTAATTTCTCTTTCTGCTGCTTCATTATTAGTATATGGAAATGTAACAGATTTCTGTGCATTGATTTTATATCCTCTAACTTTACTGAATTCATTTATCAGTTCTAATTGTCTTTTGGTGGAGCGTAAGTTTTTCTATTATATAATATTATGTCATCTGCAAACAGGAAAGTTTTACTTCTTTCTTTCCAATTTTGGATGCCTTTAATTTCTTTTTGTTGTCTGATTGCTGTGGCGAGGACTTCCAGTACTATGTTGAATAAAAGTGGTGAGAGTGGACATCCTTGTCTTGTTCCTGACCTTAGGGGAAAAGCTCTCAGTTTTCCCCTCTTGAGTAGAATATTGGCTGTGGATTTTTCATATAAGGTCTATTATGTTGAGGTATGTTCCCTCCTAACCTTTGTTGAAGATTTTTATCATAAATGTCATACTTTGTCAAATGCTTTTTCTTCATCTATTGAAATGAGGATATGGTTTTTACCCTTTCTCGTATTAATATGATGTATCATGTTGATTGATTTGTGAATATTGAACCACCCTGGCAACCCAAGAATAAATCCCATTTGATTGTAGTGAATGATTCTTTAATTGTACTCTTGGATTTGATTTGCTAGTATTTATTGAGAATTTTTACATCTGTGTTCATCACAGATAATGGCCTGTAGTTCTCTTTTGTGTGTGTATTGGGGGAGTCTTTATCTGGCTTTGGTATCAGGATAATACTGGCCTCATAGAATGAATTTAGGAGTTTTTCCTTTTCAGTTTTTTTGGAATAGTTTAAGAGTAGTATTAACTCTTCTTAAAATGTTTGATAGAATTTGCCTGTGAAGCCATCTGGTCCTGGGCTTTTGTTTATTGGGAGTTTTATTTGATTACTGGTTCCATCTCCTTGTTTGTTATCAGTGTATTCAAATTTTCTATTTCTTCCAGTTTCACTTTTGGGAGGTTATATGTTTCTAGGAATTTATCCATTTCCGCTGGGTTGTCCAATTTGTTAACATATAATTTTTCATTCTCTTTCATTCATTCTCTGAAAATAGTTTGTGTTTCTGTGGTATTGGTTGTTATTTCTCTTCTTTCATTTCTGATTTTGTTTGAGTCCTCTCTCTCTCTCTCTTTTGTAAGTCTGGCTAGAGGTTTATGAATTTTGTTTTTCAAAGAATCAGCTCCTGGTTTCATTGATCTGTTCTATTGGGTTTTTTTATTTATTTATTTTGTTTGTTTGTTTGTTTTTGTTTTAGTTTGTATATCATTTATTTCTGTTCCAATTTTTTATTATATCTTTCCTTCTGCTGTTTGGGGTTTTGTTTATTGTTCTTTTTCTGGCTTCTTTAGGTGTAAGGTTAGGTTGTTTATTTGAGATTTTTCTTGCTTCTTGAGGTAGGCTTATATTGGTATAAACTTCCCACTTAGAACCACTTTTGCTGCATCCCAAAGGTTTTGGCTTGTTGTATTTTCATTTTCATTTGTTTCTATGTAATTTTTGATTTTCTCTTTGATTTCTTGGTTGACCCATTCACTATTTAGTAGCATGTTATTTAACTTCCATATATTTGTGGTCTCTCCAGATTTTTTTCTTGTGGTTGATTTCTAGTTTCATAGCGTTTGGTCAGAAAGGATGCATGGTATGACTTTGCTCTTTTTGAATTTGTTGAGACTTGTTTTATGGCCCAGTATGTAGTCTATTCTGGAGAATGTTCCATGTGCATTTGAAAAGAATGTGTATTCTGCTGTTTTAGGATGAAGTGTTGTGAATATATCTGTTAAATCCATCTGCTTCAATGTGTCATTCAAAGCCACTGTTTTCTTGTTGATTTTCTGTTTGGATGATCTATCCATTGATGTAAGTGGAATGTTAAAGTCCTCTACTATTATTGTATTAAGATCTATTAGTTCTTTTATGTTTGTTTGTTATGTTTATGTATTTGGGTGCTCCCGTGTTGAGTGCATAAATATTTACAATTGTGTATCTTCTTGTCGGATTGTCTCCTTTATGATGGGAGAATGGCTTTGTGTCTTACTACATTCTTGTTTTAAAGCCAATTTTATCTGATATAAGTATTGCTATTCCAGCTTTCTTTTGACATCCATTTGCATGATAGTTATTTCTTCATTCTCTCACTTTCAATCTGCACGTGTCTTTGGTCTGAAATGAGTCCATCGTAGGCAGCATATAGATGGGTCTTTTCTTTTTTTTTGGTGGGGTGGGTGAGGGGCAGAGGGAGAGAGAGAAAATCTTAACCAGGCTTCACGTCCAGTACGGAGCCAGAGGTAGGGCTCAATCTCACAACCCTGAGATCATGACCTGAGCTAGAATCGAGTCAGACACTTAAGCAACTGCACCACCCAAGGCACCCCAGGTCTTGTTTTTTTTATTCGTTCTGTCACCCTATGTCTTTTGATTAGAACATTTGGCCCATTTGCATTCAAAGTAATTATTGGTAGGTAAGTATTTATTGCCATTCTGTTACTTGTTTTGTCATTGTTTTTGTAGTTTTCCTCTGATCCTTTCTTCTCTTGCTCTCTTTCATGTATTGTTGTCTTTCTTTAGTGACATACTTGGACTCCTTTCTCTTTATTCTTTGCATATCTATTAGTAGTTTTTGATTTGTGGTTACTATTAGGTTTGTATATGACATCTTCTTCATATAGCAGCCTGTATTAATTGATAGTCACTTAAGTTTGAATCCATTCTTTACTCCTCTCCCACCCACGTTTGAGGTATATGATGTCATATTTTATATCCTTTCACTTTTTAATGCCTTTACAGATTCTTACAGATATACTTATTTTCACTGATTCTGTGCTTCCACCTTTTTATACTCTTGCTAATATTTCCTTTCCATTTAAAAGGTTCCCTTTAATATTTTTTGTAGGGCTGATTTAGTGGTCATGAACTCCTTTAGTTTTTGTTTGAGAAACCTTTATCTCTCCTTCTATTTTGAATGATGGCTTTGCTGGATAGTCTTCTTGGCTGTAGATTTTTTCCTTTCAGCACTTTGAATACATAATGTCTCTCTCTTCTGGCATGCAGAGTTTCTGCTGAAAAATTTGCTGATAGCTTTGTGGGATTACTGTAGTGTGTAACTCTGCTTTTCTCTTGCTGCTTTAAAATTTTTTTCTTTATCACTACTTTTTGCCATTTTAAAAACTATGTCTCCAGAGTTCCTGGGTGGCTCAGTCGATTAAGTGTCTGCCTTCACCTCAGGTCACGATCCCAGGGACCTGAGATCGAGCCCCATTTTGGGTTCCCTGCTCCATGGGGAGTCTGCTTCTCCCTCCGCCCCTCCCTCTGCTCTGCTCTTGTGCTTTCTCTCTCTCTCAAATAAATAAATAAATCTTTAAAAAATAGTTTTAAAAAATCTGTCTCCTTGCGTTGATTTTGTTGGGGAATCTCTGTGCCTCCCAGATCTAGATTTCTGTTTCCTTCTCCAGATTAGGGTAGTTTTCAGCTATTATTTCTTCAGATAAATTTCTTTCCCCCTCTTCTGTCTGTCCTTCTTCTGGGATCCCTATAATGTGAATCTTATTATGCTTGATGGAGTCCCAGAGTTCTCTAATTGTTCTTATTTTGCATAATTCTATTTTCTCTCACTTGCTCAGCTTTATTACTTTCCATTACTCTGTCTTTGAGGTCATTAATTCATTCTTCTACTTCCTCTAGCCTGCCTATTATTCCATCAAGTGTATTTTTAATTTCATTTTTTGTGTTCTTTATCTCTGATTGGTTCTTTTTTTTATCTCTTTGTTAAGGGTCTAACTGATGTCCTCCACTCTTTTCTCAAGTCCAGTGAGTACCTTTATGATCATGACTTTAAATTCTTTCTGGCACATTACCTATAGCCATTTTGCTCAGGTCTCTTTCTGTTGTTTTGTTCTGTTCTTTCATTTGGGACATATTCCTCTGTCTTTTCATTTTGTCTAACTCTCTGTGTCTGTTTCTGTGTGTTAGGAAAGTCAACTATGCCTCCTGCTCTTGAAGGTAATGGCTTTATGAAGAGGTCCTGTAGTGCCCTGCAGTGTAGTGTCTCCTATTCTCTAGGACCTGACACTTCAGGAGTGTCTCCTATATGCTTTGTATGCCTTGCTGTTGAGTTCTGGCTGCTTTTTCCTTCATTCCAGTCATCTGTAGAAGCTATCTTTGCCTGTTTTGGGCAGTGTTTGGTCCCTGGATGGGTATGGCATATTTTAACAACGTGTGTGCTGGTCTTGTGAAATGAGGCTTGCTGCTGCCACTAGAACTGAGGCCCCACAAAATGTGCAGGTCAGGAGATAAGGTGTTGGTGGGCTCTTCTGGGGGAGGGGTCCTGTAGCACTGGAACTGAGGAAAGCATGACTGGGAAGGGCAGATCTGCTGAAATGCAGATAGGTGAGGCTTGGTATAAACAAGTTAGGTAGCTAAAGTTGGCACCATGCTGGTTCCTGCAAGTGGCCATGTGTTTATACTATGCTGAGGAGCTGGGGAGGGACATGGTGCCTGCCAGCTCCTTTGTTCCTGGAGGGGTCTCCCCATGAATCCTGCCTCTCCAGGCTATGTTTTGAGATGAGTAAATAACTCTCCCTCCTGTCTGCCCCTGGTGTTTTTCATACTGCTGCTTCCACCCTGTATCTCCACTGGCTGTTTGTTGGGTATCTGTTTAAAATCAGGGACTTCACTTCCTGATGCCTTCTGGGCTCTCCAAGAGTGGAGCCTGACGATTTAAAAAATTTCAGGCTTTAAGTCTCACTGGTTATAAGAACTCACAAGATTGGACCCCTCTCACTTTCAAAGCCAAATGTTAGGGGATTCCTCTTCTATGTGTGACTCCCCAGTGTGGTAGTCTGTTTTTCACCCTTCTCCATGCCACTAGCTCCCTACCCACCCCAGATGGCCATGGTCCATTTCACTCCCAATCTTCACCCTTTCTACCTTCTTCAGTGTGGCCTCTTTTCTACCTTTAGTTTTGAGTTTGTTCTGCCAGTCTTCAGCTCATTTTCTGGAATATTTAGGCTGATGTTATTTATGTTGTGAGCGTTATTTAGTTGTACCTGTGGGACAAGATGAACTTAGGGTCCTCCTACATTGCCATCTTCTCAGCTTCCAACTAAGTGTAATTTATGTTATACCCAGGGTTTTTTTAGTTGTAAAGCAGAGAACCAGGGATAAAGGGGCTATTTTACCTTGGTCAGAACCAGTGATTCTAATTTAATTATTTTTATTAAATTTTTTTTGTGGAATCCAGCTCTCCTTAGGCAGCCCTTTCTCCAGGGGCATAAAAATTTGATATTTATAAATAAATAAAAGTCTAGGGGCATAAAAAATTGATATTTATAAATTCACATACAGTTATAATATATAATGCAGAGAGATCTGATGTACTCCTTGCCCAGTTTCACTCAATCTTAGTAATGTCTTTCAAAACTATAGTATGAATTCAGAACCAGGATATTGACACTGATTTGGACAAAGGTATAATGATATGTATCCATCATTATAATATCCTACAGAGTAGTCACTGCCCTAAAAATTCACTGTACTCTGCCTATTCATCTCTGCACCCAATCCACCCCAGGAACTACTGTTTTGTTACTGTCTTCATAGTTTTGCCTTTTCCAAAATGTCATGTAGTTAGAATCACAGGGTATGTAGTCTTTGCAGATTGGCGTCTTTCACTTAATAATATGTATTTTTGATTCTTCCATTTATTTTCATGGCTTGATGGCTCTTTTTTTTTTTTTTTGCTAAATCATAGTCCATTATCTGAATATAGCAGAGCTTATTTATCTGTTCACCTCCTGACCAACATCTTGGTTGTCTCTGTGTTTTGGCAATTATGAATAAAGCTGCTATAAACATCCACATGTAGACGTGGACATATGTTTTTAACTCTTTTGGGTAAATACTTTTGGGTAAATACACATGGATCAAAGAGTGCAATTACTGGATGCTATGATAAGAATATGTTTAGTTTTTTGGAAACTGCCAAATTACCCTATCTTCCAAAGTGGCTGTACCATTTTGCATTCCCACCAACAGTGAAAGAGAGTTCCTCTTTAGGAACTGTGAATTATGAAAGTATTTAAAATTTCTTGAAGTCTATAATGATGGGGTATACTAAAGGGACAAAGGAGCCATGGAAAGAGGCTATTCATCATTTTGCATAACAATTCATCATTTTGCATTCCCTCCAGAAGTAAAAGAGAATTGCTCCATATCTTTGTCTGCATTTGGTGTTGTCTGTGTTCCAGATTTGGCCATACTACTAAGTATGTAGTGGTATCTCTTTATTGTTCTAATTTGTGTATTCTTAATGACATATGATGTGGAGCATCTTTTTATATGCTTATTTACCATCTGTATATTTCCTTGGTGAGATGTCCATTGAGGTGTCTGGCCCACTTTTTACTGGGTTGTTTTCTTATTGTTGAGTTTTAAGAGTTCTTTTTTTTTTTTTTTAAGATTTTATTTATTTATTTGACAGGCAGACAGCTAGAGAGGGAATACAAGCAGGGGGAGTGGGAGAGAAAGAAGCAGGTTCCCAGCATAGGAGCTTGATGTGGGGCTCGATCCCAGAATGCTGGGATCACGGCCTGAGCCGAAGACAGACGCATAACAACGGAGCCACCCAGGCGCCCAAAGGGTTCTTTTTATATTTTAGGTAACTATCCTTTATCAAATGTATCTTAAGCAAATATTTTCTACCAGTCTGTGGCTTTTCTTCTAATTCTCTTGACACATCTTTCACAAAGCAAAAGTTTTTTTTTTAATTTTATTTTTATTAAGACCAGATTATTAGTTAATTCTTTGATGGATTGTGCCTTTGGTATTGCATCTAAAAAGGAATCACCAGGGGCGTCTGGGTGGCACAGTGGTTAAGCGTCTGCCTTCGGCTCAGGGCGTGATCCCGGTGTTCTGGGATCGAGCCCCACATCAGGCTCCTCCGCTATGAGCCTGCTTCTTCCTCTCCCACTCCCCCTGCTTGTGTTCCCTCTCTCGCTGGCTGTCTCTATCTCTGTCGAATAAATAAAATCTTAAAAGAAAAACAACAACAAAACTTTGGGGTGCCTGGGTGGCACAGCGGTTAAGCATCTGCCTTCGGCTCAGGGCGTTATCCTGGCGTTATGGGATCGAGCCCCACATCAGGCTCCTCCGCTATGAGCCTGCTTCTTCCTCTCCCACTCCCCCTACTTGTGTTCCCTCTCTCACTGGCTGTCTCTCTGTCGAATAAATAAATAAAGTCTTTAAAATAAATAAATAAATAAATAAAAAGGAATCACCATATCCAAGGTCACCTAGATTTGTCCTATGTTATCTTCTAGAAGTTTTATACTTTTGTGTTTTATGTATAGGTCTGTGATCCATTTTGAGTTAGTTTTTGTGAAGGGCATAAGGTTTTTGTTTAGTTTCTTTCTTTCTTTTTTTTTTTTTTTTGCTTGTGGATGTCCAGTTGTTCTAATACAATTTATTGAAGAGACTCTTTCCTCCATTGTATTGCCTTTGCTCCTTTGCCAAAGATCAGTTGACTATATTTATAGGGGTCTATTTCAGGACTCACTATTGTGTTTCTGTCATTGTAGTTTTAATTTACAATTCCCTCCTGGCTCATTTTGCTGGATGTCTTTTCATGTGCTTATTAGCCATCTGTATATAAACTTTTCATTTAAATGTCTATTTGTGTCTTTTGCCCATTCTTTGATTGAGTTATTTTTTTAATAGACTAGTTTTTAAAAACAGTTTTAGTGTTACAGAGTAAATGAAAGATAGTACAAACAGGTCCCATATATCCCATCACCTAATTTCCCCTTTTACTAGCATCTTACATTTGTTACAATTAATTAACCAATATTGATACATTATATTTAAGTCCACAATTTATTCGCATTTCCTTTTTATCTTTCTTCTGTTCCAGGATCCAATCCAGTTATCACATTACATTTAGTTGTCATATCTTCCTAGGAACCTCTTGGATTTAACAGTTTCTCAGATTTGTTGTTCTTAATGACTTTCATAATTTGGGGGGCTCAAATATTTTGTAAGATGCTCTTCTATTGGAACTTGAGGTTTTTCTCAGAGTTAGACTGTGGGTATGGGTTTTGGGGAGGATTATCACAGAGGTAAAGTGCTATTTCATCATTTCATCATACTATCTATATGATTTAACACTGTTGATACTGACATGGATCACTTGGTTGAGGTGTAGTGTTTGTGAGGTTATTCCACTATAAAGTTACTCTTCTGTTTTCCATACTGTTCTTTTTGAAGGGAGTCATTATGCCCAGCTTACATATAAAGAGTGGGGATTTATGCTTGACCTCCTTAAGGGCTAGGAGGAACTTTAGAAATTATTTGGAATTTATTTGCAAAGGAGATTTATCTCTTCTTTCCCATTTATCTGTTTACATATTTTTTCATTGATTCAGTCAATCATTTATTTGTAGCAATATGGACTCATAAAATCTTATTTCACACCTTGGATTATAATCTAATTCTAGTTTACTATTTTGTTGCTGTTATTATTCCAATTTTGGTTGTCATGAGCTCTTTCAGTGGTTCCTGTGTCCCTTTAGCATACCCTATCATTATAGACTTTAAGAAATCTTAAATACTTCCTTACTTGCTGCAAACTCATCTTATATACTTTAGGCCCCAGTCCTAGAATCAGCCTTTTCTCTATTTTCATTTTATTATATTAGATACCAAAAAATGGATAGTAGATGTGCTCATTGCTGTTGGAACGTGGTTGCTTCTAGGCTCACTCACCTAACATAGCAAGGAAATATATGTGTCTATACTAACCCATGTCTGTACAAATATCTACAAATACTTATAAGTATTATCTATTTGTATCTGTATTAAGGTAAATTTGAATTTACCTTACATCTTCACATCAAGATGTGAATTCATCTTGATGTCTCCAACTGTAATTCATTACAATATGGGTCATTCCTCCCCTTGTTTATCTATAAATTTCCATTCAAACACTGAGAAACTTGACTCCTACTATCTACTATCCATTTATCTAGTTGTTCAATTCCAGGGTACATGTGTATCAGTATCAGAATTACTAATCCATAATCCTGTCAAAAGCAACTTTATCAACTAGAATATAGTGTTTATGTGCAGTTCTTTTTGTTTTTAGTCTTACAGACTGCACTCATTTCCATAATTATTTAGGTCAGCACCTTTTCCTTCAATTCTCTTTATTGAGGTGGTTTAATGAATTTGTAATAGAATTAAATTATTTTGTTATAGTCTGCATTCCCTCTTGGGATCCTCTGTATTCTAAAAAGTGATTTTAAAAATTTGCATGCACTAAGGTTCACTCTTTGTGCTTTAAACTTGTGTAGATTTTTACAAATGCATAATATTATGTAATCACCACTACAGTTTCATGAAAAAGAGTATCACCACTCTAAAAATCTTGGCTTCATTTATTCATCCCTGTCCCATTTTCCCTGAGCATCTTGCAACCACTGGTGATATTACTACCTCTATAGTTTGCCTTTTCCAGAATGTCGTATAATTGGACTTTTACATATGTAGTCCTTTCAGGCAGTCTTCTTTCACTAAGCAATATGCATAAGTTTCCTCCATCTCTTTTAGCTACTTGATAGCTCATTTTTTAAAATTACTGAATAATATTCCATTGTATGGTTATACCAATTTGTTTATCCATTCACCTATTAAAGGACATCTTAGTCACTTCCAGTTTTTAGTGATTATGAATAGAGCTGATACAAAAAATTTGCATCAGATTTCCTTGGTTTCAATTCAGTGGGAAAATACATAAGAGCAAAATTTCTAGGTCAAATGGGACTATTTTTAGCTTTGTAAGAATCTGCCAAATTGTCTTCCAAAGCAGCTGTACCATTTTGCATTTCCACCAGAAATGAATGAGAGTTCCTGTTCTTCTGTATCCTTGCTAACATTTTTAGCCATTCTAAAGGTGTGTAGAGTCATCTTACTGTAGCATTTGCAATTCTCTAATGACAGATGATGTTGAGCATCTTTTTATCTGCTTATTTCCCATCTGTATATCTTCTTTGGTGAGGCATCTGTTTTGCATATTTTAAACATTATTTGGTGGTGTTCTTATTGTTGAGTTTTAAGTGTTCTTTATATGCTTCAGATATAAGACCCTAATCTGAAGGACACCTGGGTATCTCAGTCAGTTGTGTCCGACTCTTGGTTTTGGTTCATGTAGTGATCTTGCGGTTGTGGGATCGAGGCCTGCATTGTGCTCTCTGCTCAGTGTGGAGTCTGCTTATCCTTCTCCCTCTGTTCCTCCCCCCCCACTCTCTCTCCCTCCTTCTCTCTCTTTCTTAAATAAATAAATAAAATCATTTTAATAAAGACCCTAATCAGATATGTACTTTGCATATATTTTGCTAAGTCTGTGGCTTTGTTTTTTTAATTCTCCTAACAGTGTCTTTTACAGAGCGGGAGTTTATAATTTTAGTGAAGTCCAACTTAACATTTTTTATTTCATGGATTGTACTTTGGTGTTATATCTAAAATTCATTGCCAAATTCAGGTCTTACAGATTTTTTCCTGTGTTTGCTTCTGGAAGTTTTGTCCTTTTGCATTTTACATTAAAGTTATGATCCATTTTGATCTTTGTAAAAGATGTAAAAAGTCTGTGTCTAGATTCATTTTATTTGCATATGGATGTCAAATTGTTTAACATTTGTTTAAAGGATTATAATTTCTTCAATGATTGCTTTTGCTCCTTGTCAAAAATGAGTTGGTTGTATTTGTGTGTGTCTACTTTGGGACTATCTAGTCTATTCCATTGATCTATGTTTCTATTCTTTTGCCATTACAGTGCTGTCTAGATTATAATCACTTTGAAATAAATCTTGTAATTAGCTAGTATGAATCCTCCAACTTTATTATTGTCATTGTATTTCTTCCCATTCCTTCCCCACTTCTTTCCCCCTCCCTACTGCCTTGACTCCTTTTTTCTCCCCCTCTCTTGTTTCCTTTCTCTTCTGTATTGTGTTGGCCATTTTGGGTCTTTTGCCTTTCCGTATAAACTTTAGAATTATTTTGTCAGTATTTACAAAAATAACAACAACAACAACAACAACAACAACAACAACAACAAAACCCTTCTGAGGGTTTTTTTTTTTTTTTCAGATTTTATTTATTTATTTGACACAGAGAGACAGCCAGTGAGAGAGGGAACACAAGCAGGGGGAGTGGGAGAGGAAGAAGCAGGCTCCCAGCGGAGGAGCCTGATGTGGGGCTCGATCCCAGAGCACTGGGATCATGTCCTAGGCTGAAGGCAGATGCTTAATGACTGAGCCACCTAGGCGCCCCCCTTCTGAGGTTTTGATTAAGTTTGCATTGATTCAATCTGTAGACCTAGTTGAGAATAATGGATGTATTAACAGAACTAAGTTCTCTAATTCATCAACATAGAATATCCTTTCTATTTGATTTTTTTGTTAGATTTTTGAAGTTTTTGGCATATAGATCTTGTACATATGCTGTTAGAATTATATCTATGTATCTAATTATTTATAGTGTTATTATAGATTCTATTATGTTTTTAAATTCAAATTCAATTATTTATTTGTGGTATATAGAAAAGCAACTAATAGCAATTATCCTGTATCCTGAACTCTTATTATAATTGCTTTTTTAGTTTTAGGATGTTGTTTTTGTCAATTCTTCAGAATTTTCCACATAAGACAATCATGTCCTCTGTGAATATAGATAATTTCATGTCTTTCTTCCCAATTTATATAAATTTTATTTCTTTTTAATTGTCATATTGCATTAGCTAGGTCTTCCAATGCAGTGTGGCATAGGAGTGGTTAGAGGGGATATCCTTCCCTTGTTTCTGATCTTAGGGGAAAGCATTTGGTTTCACATTACTAAGGATGATGTTGCTGTAGGATTTTTGTAGATATTCTTTATCAAGTTGAAGAAGCTCCTCTCTATTCCTAGTTTATTGAGAGTTTCTCACAAATGAATATTAGATTTTTTCAAATGATTTTCCTGCATGTATTGATATCTCCTTTCTTCTTTACACTGGTGATATGATTGATTATATTAATTATTTTTCAATATTGAGCTAGACTTGCATACCTAGAATAAATTACACTAGGTTTTAGTGTAAAATTCTTTTTATACATTTTTGGATTTGATTTATTAATATTTTATTGAGAATGTTTTCATTTATGTTCATGAGGGCTTTTGGTTTATAGTTTTCTATTATTGTTATGTCTTTGTCTAATTTTGGTGTTACAGTAATCCTAGCCTCATAGAATGGGTCAGGAAGTATTGCCTCTGCTTCTATTTTCTGGACAACATTGTAGACAATTGGCATAATTTGTTTCCTTTAAATGTTGAGTGGAATTAACCAATGAACCTGTTCCAGCCTGGTGCTTTTTTCTGGAAAGTTATTAATTATTGATTGAATTTCTTTAATAGATCTAGGCCTATTCATACTATCTATTTCTCTTGTGTGGGTTTTAGTAGGAATTTAGTTCTAATGGGAAATAGTCCATTTTATCAAGATTATTAAACTTGTGGACATAGAATTTTTCATCATATTCCTTAATGATCATTTTAATGTCAATGGAATTAATACAGTCATCTTCCTTTTTTCCCAATATTAGCAATCTGTGTTTTCTTTTTTTTTTTCCTCTTGATTAGCGTGGTTAGAAGTTTATCAATTTTACTAACCATTTCAAGGAACCAGCATTGGGTTTCGTTAATTCTCTCAATTTTTTTTGTTTGTTTTACTTCTCTAATTTTTGCTATTATTTATTCTCCTTCCTTTAAGTTTAAATTGCTCTTCTTTCTAGTTTCCTAATGTTAGATTAATGATTTTATATCTCTATTTACTAAAACTTTTGTTTAGTGCAATAAAATTTCCTATAAGCACTGCTTCTGCACCTCATAAGCTTTGATTAGTTGTGTTTTCATTTAGTTACTATATTTGAAAATTTCTCTTGAGATTTTTTCTTTGAACCATGCTCTATTTAGATTTTACCTCTAAATGTGTGGGAATTTTCTACCTATCTTTCTGTATTTGATTTCTAGCTTAATTCCATCATGTTTTGAGAATGTACTTTGTATATACTGTAATTTAAAATTTGATAAAGGGTGTTTTATGATCCAGAATGTGTTTTTCTTAGTGAATATTTTATGTGAGCCTGACCTAAATATTTTTGCTTTCGTGAATTGGAGTAATCTATAAATGTCAATTAGATCAAGTAGATTGATGGTGTTGTTTTGGTCACCTATATTCTAACTTATTTTCTGTCTGCTTGATTTATCAGTTACTGAAAGATGGGTGTTGACCGCTCCACTACAGTCGCCCTCTATGTACTTTGATGTCTGTTGTTAGGTACATACACATTAAAAACTGTTATGCTGCCTTGGAGAATTCTTTTATCATTATTTAATGCCCTTCTTTATACTCAACAGTATTCCTGGTTTTGAAGTCTGCTTTGTCTAAAATTAACATAGCTACTTCCCCTTTCTTTTGATTAGTATTAGATGGTGTATCCTTCCTTTTTTTGTCTTTTTTTATTTACATTCAATTAACATAATGTATTATTGGTTTCAGAGGTACAGGTCTGTGATGCATCATCTTATATAATACCCAGTGCTCATTACATCACATGCCTTCCTTAATGTCCATCACCCAGTTACCCCATTCCTCCACCCCTCTCTCTTCCAGTAACCCTCAGTTTGTTTCCTGTGATTAGGAGTCTCTTATGGTTTTTATATTTTATAATATTGAGGTGTGTTCCCTCTATCCCTACACTTTGAAGAGTTTTAATCAAGAAAAGATGCTGGATGTTAAATGCTTTTTCTGCATCTATTGAAAAGGTCATATGGTTCTTGTCCTTTCTTTTATTTATGTAGTGTATGACACTGATTGATTTGCAGATGTTGAAACTACCTTGCAGCCCAAGAATAAATCCCACTTGGTTGTGGTGAATAATTCTTTTAATAATTCTTTTAGTGATGGATACTATTGGCTTATATCTTGGTGAGAATTTTTGCATCCATGTTCATCAGGGATATTGGTCTGTCATTCCCCTTTTGATGGGGTCTTTGTCTGGTTTTGGAATCAGGGTAATGCTGTCCTTATAGAATGAATTTGGAAGTTTTTCTTCTGTTTCCATTTTTGAAACAGCTTCAGAAGAATAGGTATTATTTCTTCTTTAAATGTTTGGTAGAATTCCCCTGGGAAGCCATCTGGCCTTGGACTCATGTGTTTTGGGAGATTTTTGATTACTGCTTCAATTTCCTTGCTGGTTATGGGTCTGCTTGCGTTTTCTATTTCTTCCTATCTCAGTTTGGGTAGTTTATACAGCTGTAGGAATGCATCCATTTCTTCCAGATTGCCTAATTTGTTGGCATATAGTTGCTCATAATATATTCTTATAATTGTATTTCTTCAGTGTTGATTGTGATCTTTCCTCTTTCATTGGTGATTTTATTTATTTGGGTCCTTTCTTTTTTTAATAAGTCTGGCCAGGGGTTTATCAATCTTATTAATTCTTTCACAGAACCAATTCCTAGTTTTGTTGATCTGTTCTACTGTTCTTCTGCCTTCTATTTCATTTATTTCTGCTATAATCTTTATTTCCCTTCTTCTGCTGGGTTTAGGCTTTATTTGCTGTTCTTTCTCCAGCTCCATTAGGTGTAAGGTTAGCTTGAGTATTTGAGACCTTTCTTATTTCTTCAGAAAGGCTTGTATTGCTATATACTTCCCTCTTAGGACCTCCTTTGCAGCATCCCAAAGCTTTTGAACAGTTATGTTTTCATTTTAATTTGTTTCCATGAATTTCTTAATTCTTCTTTAATGTCCTGGTTGACCCATTCACTCTTTGGTAGAATGCTCATTAACCTCCATGTATTTGGGTTCTTTCCAAATTTCTTCTTGTGACTGAGTTCTAGTTTCAAAGCATTGTGGTCTGACAATATGCAGGGAATGATCCCAACCTTTTGGTACTGGTCAAGATCTGATTTGTGACCCAGTATATGATCTATTCTGGAAAATGTTCCTTGTGCACTTGAGAAGAATGTGTATTCTGTTGCTTTAGGATGGAAAGTTCTGAATATATCTGTTAAGTCCATCTGGTCCAGTGTGTCATTCAAAGCCCTTATTTCCTTTTAGATCCTCTTCTTAGATGATCTTTCCATTGCAGTGAGGGGGATGTAATGTCCCCTACTATTATTGTGGTATTATCAATGTGTTTCTTTAATTTTGTTATTAATTGGCTTATAAAATTGGCTGCTCCCATATTGGGGGCATAAATATTTACAATTGTTAGATCTTCTTGTTGGATAGATGCTTTAAGTATAATATAGTGTCCTTCTTCATCTCTTATTACAGTATTTGGTTTAAAATCTAATTTTTCTGATATAGGGATTGCCACCCCAGCTCTCTTTCAATGTCCACTAGCATGATCAATGTTTCCCCCACACACACTTTAAATCTGGAGGTGTCTTTGGATCTAAAATGATTCTCTTGCAGAAAGCATATAGATGGGTCTTGCTTTTTTTAAATCCAATCTGATACCCTGTGTCTTTTGATTGGGGCATTTAGCCCATTTATATTCAGAGTAACTATTGAAAGATATGAATTTAGTGCCATAGTATTACATGTAAAGTCACTGTTATTGTATATTGTCTCTGTTCCTTTCTCCTCTTTGCTTAGAGGATCCCTTTTAATATTTCTTGTAGGACTGATTTGGTGATCACAAGTTCTTTTAGTTTCCATTTGTCCTGGAAGATTTTTATCTCTCCTTCTATTCTGAATGACAGTCTTGCTGGATAAAGTAATCTTGTCTGCATATTTTTCTCATTTAGCACCCTGAATATATCATGCCAGTCCATTCTGGCCTGCCAGGTTTCTGTGGATAGGTCTGCTGCTAAACTAATGTTTCTACTCTTGTAGGTTACAGACCTCTTATTCCAAACTGCTTTCAGGATTTTCTCTTTGTCTCTGAGATTTGCAACTTTCACTATTATATGTCAGAGTGTTTACCTATTTTTACTGATTTTGAGGGGGTTTCTCTGTGCGTCCTGGATTTTGATGCCTGTTTCCTTCCCCAGATTAGGGAAGATCTCTGTTATAATTTGCTCCAATATACCTTCTGCCCCTCTCTTTCTTTTCTTTTGGGATCCCAATTATTGTAGTTTCATTTTATGGTATCACTTATCTCTCAAATTCTCTCCTCGTGATCCAGTAGTTGTTTATCTTTATCTCTGCTTCTTTATCCTCCATCATTTTGTCTTCTATATCACTAATTTTCTCTTCTGCCTCATTTATCCTAGCATTAGAGCCTTCATTTTTTATTGCATGTCATTAGTAGTCTTTTTGATTTCTACTTGGTTAGATTTTAGTTCTTTTATTTCTCCAGATAGGGATTCTCTAGTGTCTTCTATGCTTTTTTAAAGCCCAGATAGTATCTTTATAATCATTATTCTGAACTCTAGTTCCAACCTCTGACTTATGTCCATACTGATTAGGTCCCTGGCAATCAGTATTACCTCTTGTTCTCTTTTTTGAATTTAGTTTTTCCATATTGTCATTCTGTCCAGAGGAGAATAGATCCACAAGAAAACAAAATACTAAAATGGCAACAATGAGCCCAGAGAAATATACACTAAACAAATCAGAAGAGACCCGAAACTGGGAAAAAAAAAGAGAGAGAGAGAGAGAGTATAACCAGAGAGGTGAGCAGAATAGAGCGATACACTGGATTCTTTGTGTATTTTGGTCTGTTTTTTAGAAAACTAGATCCCAAAGCTGTAAAGAAAGAAAAATTTACATATGTACAAAAATAAAATTAAATACAATGAAAGGATAGAATGTAATTGTAAGAATGGAAGTCAAAAGACAAGAAAAAACAAGAAACAAAAATGACCACCAACAATGAAAATGAAGGGATACAAAGAGACAGGTGAACAGAACAGAGCAATACACTATCTCCTGGGTGTATTTTGATCAGTTTGTTAGAAGAAACTACATCTCAAAATTGTAAAGAAAGAACTTATATATACAAAAATAAAATTAAATAAAAGGATAGACTGCAAATGTAAAGATGAAAATTTAAAAAATCTTAAACAAAACAAAAAAAGGAAGAAAAAAAATGGAAAAGAGAATATGATCAGACAGGTAAATAGAACAGAGCCATACACTAGATTTTGGGTGTATTTTGGTCTGTTAGAAGAAACTGCATCCCAAAAATTGTAAAGAAAGAAAAACTATATGTACAAAAGAAAGATTAAATACAAAGAAGGGATATATTGTAGCCATAAAAATGAAAATTAAAAAAGATTTTACAAAAGAGTTGATAAAATAAGAAATTGGTTGAAAAAGGAAAGAAAAAACTTAAAGTTGAAAGACTAAAGAATAATGGGAAAATAAGCCATCATTTCTATGTGCTGTATTGCCCTGGTGCTGGAGTTTTGCAGTTTTCATTGATCAGTAAACTTAGTCTTGGCTGGATGTTCTTGCTGATCTTCTGGGTAAGGGCCTGTTGCATTGATTCTCAGGTGTCTTTGCCCCAGGCAGAATTGCACCACCCTTGCCAAGGGCCCAGGCTAAGTAATCTGGTCCTGTTTGCTCTATGTGGGTTTTGTTCCTTGAAGGCTTACTATGCTTTAGAGGATGAGAATGAAAATGGTGGCCTCCCAGTTTCCGGCCCTGGAGCTGAAAGCTTGGGGCCCCACTCCTCAGTGCACCCTCAGAGAAAAGCAGTCAATCACTCCTCTCCCCCTGGTCTCCAGCCTCACTCTGTGCTCACCCAGCCTGTGACCAAGCGTTTATCTCAGGCACACGACCCTATGTCAAGTCTCCAAACCCTGCAGGTTCCTGTGGCATGCTCCCACACCGCTCCTTCTGGGGACGATGGGGGGCTCCCTGATTCTGCCACTTATTGGGTCCCTGCTTAGATGGTAGTCACCCAGCTGTGCTGTGGTTCATGGATTATGGCAACCCCAAGCTGAGAGCCCACTCCTTGAGCTCACTATTTGCAGCCGGCTTCCCTGCTCCAATGCCTGGGAACTCTGCTGCACTCAGGCACTGTGGTCTTCCTATGACCCTGAGGATCCTGTGACTATCTCCCTGAGTTAGGGTTCCACCCCTGCTTAGCCACCTGAGTGACGTTCTTCACCAGAGGAGACTTCTGAAAGTTCTGATTTTGTGCTCTACTGCTATATCACTTGCCGGTAGCTGGCTGAGGGAGGCTCCCTTCACCTGAGGTTTATCTTCCCATATATGGCCTTGGAGTCACTTGGCACCTCCTAACTTGCAGAAAGTGGTCACTTTTGTGTTTGTAGGGTTGCAGCTATTCTTTTCTTAGATTTCTGGTTGAGTTCGCAGGTGTTCAGAATGATTTGGTAGCTATCTAGCTGAATTCCAGATGAAATTAAGGCCTTCGACTCCTCCACCATGTTGGACTCCTCCTGATGGTGTATCTTTCTACTCCTCTTTACTTCAAACCCCACCGTGTCAGTATTTTTTACTTTTTGTTTACATAGCACATATTTCATTGTTTTTAAATCCACTTTGAAAATTTCTATCTTTTAATTTGTTTGCAAAGATAATTTATGTGTAAACTATTGATATAATTGAATTAATATTTACCATATTTATAACTATTCTCTATACCTGTAATTTTTCTTTCTTTCTTTCTTTCTTTCTTTCTTTCTTTCTTTCTTTCTTTCTTTCTTTCTTTCTTCTTTCTTTTCTTTCTTTCTTTCTCTTTCTTTCTTTCTTTCTTTCTTTCTTTCTTTCTTTCTTTCTTTCTTTCTTTCTTTTTCTTCCCCCTTTTCTATTTTCTCTTGTTTTCATTAGGCTTTATATTATTTGATTCTCTCTCCTTTCTTAACATTTCAGTCATACTTCTTTTTAAAAATATTTAATGGTTTATCTAGGGTTTGCAATATGAATTTACAATTAATGTAAGTTACCTTCAAGTAACATACTAAGGATACGAACAGTTGTAAGTGAAGGTATGGAAAAGGATGTTTCAAAAAAAAATGGAGGCACTAAGATGGCAGCATAGTAAGAGGACCCTAGCCTTGCCTCGTCCCTTGAACACAGCAAGGTAACTATTAAATCGTTCTGAATACCCAGTAAATCTACCTGAAGACTGACAGAACTGCACAACTAGAGGGAGAGAAGAGGCCACATCAAGGAAGGTAGGAAGTGTGGAGACACAGTTTGGAGAGAAACAGATCATGGGTGATGGGGAGGGGAGGAATCCCTGGTCTTGGAGATGAGAGAGAGTGGAACACACAGGGATATGCATGAAGAGAACACTTACCCAAAGCCATTGTTTGGGAAAATGAGAAGGGCTGATCTTTTTGTTTTTGTAATCAGCAGCGCCCAGAGACTGGAGTTTTAGAGGTCAGCAGGCTTGGCTGAAATACAGACCTGAGGGTGCTGCCTATTTCTGGAGAGCAGGCAGGCAACCCTAAAGCAGACGATGTGACCTGAGGACCACCTAAAGTGCACGGGGAGGGATTGTTTGCTCTTGGAGTGTATTAGTGAGAGGCAGCATTCGCAGAGATGTCTCTCTAGGCACGAAAGAGCCAGTGGGTGCCATTTCCCTTTTCTGCCCCTCAGCGTAGGCACAGTGATACCCGCTGAGGGCAGCTAACCTGGACACTGACTGTTTAGCCTGCTTGCCCCAAATCCCACACCCCTGGTCTCAGGTGCAACTGCCCTTCTTAGTCAAACCTGCATTCGTCCCAAGACAGCAAGTCCCTCCCCCAGAACACCATTGCAGGCCCCTACCATAGCATGTTGCTAGAGTTTGGAGTTATCAAAGTTAGCAGGCTTGGCTATAATAGAGCCCAAAGTGCACTGTACTGCTCCAGATAAGCAAGCAACCCAAACAGGCGTGGTGAAACTAGCAATCTGAAAAACACCTGGGATACATGAGGGGAAATTATTTGCTTTTTTGGGCAGATGTCCCGGAGAGCAGCAAGCACTGAGACTCCTCAAGGAGTCTCCACAAAGGAGCTAGATGGCGCCATATTCCTCCCCCACCCCTCAGCATAAACCAACTTCAGTAAATAGCACAGAACCAACACTGGTGCCTAACCTGCTTACACCAAGCACCTCTTGCTTTTCTTGGGCAAGTGTGCTTAAGGACCAGCACAAAAGTCCCCTTCCCCAGAAGTCAGCAGAAATCCCTGCATGTAGCATGTCTACCAACAATAGAATTCCAAAAAAGGCTTCAGTTCTATTGGAAGTAGCATCAGGTCTCATTTAACAAGCTGACCAGGGCTTGCCTAGTTGAAACAGAGCACTCTCTGGCTAAGGTCTAAACACTGCCCACTGCAGGCAAGGAGAGCCTCTGCAGACAACTGACCTGAGGGATAGAGCAACCAAAACACAGCAGCAGAGTGCATGCAGAACACACGAGAGATGCTTCCTGAAGAGTCTCTTCTTCATAAAGCCATTACTCAGGAATAGGAAACATAACAGGCTTTTCTAACACAGAGAAGACAGAAACCTAGACAAAATGCCAATATGGAGGAATTCATCCTAAAAGGGAGAGCAAGAAAGGGTTACAGTCAGAGATCTGTTGAAATAGATATAAGTAATATGTCTATTGGAGAATTTAAAGCAGTAATCATAAGGATACTTGCTGGGCTTGAGAAAAGCATGGAAGACATCAGGAGACCCTTACTATGGAGATAAGAGAGTTAAAAACCAACCAGTCAGAAATGGAAAAAAATGCAATAACTGAGATTCAGAATCATCTGGATGTAATGACCACAAGGATAGAAAAAGCATAGGAATGAAAGAGTGATATAGAAGATGGAATTATGGAAAATAGTGAAACTGAACAAAGGAGTGAAAGAAGAACTATGGGTCATGAGAATAGATTTTGGGAACTCAGTGACTCCATCAAGTATAATAATATTCATATCATAGGAGTCCCAGAAGAAGGAGAGAGAGAAAAGAGGGGAGGGCAGAAGGTTTATCTCAGGAAATAGTAGTTGAAAACTTCCCTAATCTGGGGAAGGAAGCAGACATCCAAATCCAGGAGGCAGAGAGAACTCCCATCAAAATCAGCAATAGTAGGCCAACACAAAGACATAGTTATATTGGCAAAATATATTGATGAAGGAAAAATCCTAAAAGCAGCAAGATGAAAGAAGTCCCTAACTTACAAGGGAAGACCCATAAGGCCAGCTACAGATTTCTCCACTGAAACTTTATAAGCCAGAAGAGAATGGCATGATATATTCAACTTGCTGGGTGGAAAAAATCTGCAGCCAAGAATACTCTATCCAGCAAGGCTATCATTCAGAATAGAAAGAGAGAGAAAGAGTTTCCCAAACAAAAACTAAAGGATCTTGTGACCACTAAACCAGCCCTACAGAAAATATTAAAGGGGACACTTTAGTGGAAAACAAAGACCAAAAGTGACAAAGAATAGAATGGAACAGAGAAAATCTCCAGAAACAATGACAAAATAAGTAATAAAATGGCACTAAATGCATATCTATCAATAATTACTCTGAATGTAAATGGACTAAATGTTCCAATCAAAAGGCATAGGATGTCAGAATGCATTAAAAAAAAACAACCCATCTATGTGCACCTGGAAGAGACTCATTTTAGACCTAAAGACACCTGCAGAGTCGGGGCACCTGGGTGGCTCAGTCATTAAGTGTATGCCTTCGGCTCAGGGCATGATCCCAGAGTCCTGGGATCGAGCCCCACATCAGGCTTCTCTGCTGGGAGTCTGCTTCTTCCTCTCCCACTCCCCCTGCTTGTGTTCCCTCTCTCGTTGGCTATCTCTCTCTTTCAAATAAATAAATAAAATCTTAAAAAAAAAAAAAGACACCTGCAGAGTGAATGTGTGGGGGATAGAGAAACATTTTCATGCAAATGGATGTCAAAAGAAAGCCAGAGTAGCCATACTTCTATCAGACAAACTAGATTTTAAATCAAACCAAAGAGATGAAGAAGGGCACTATATTGTAATAAAGAGGACTATCCATCAAGAAGATTTGACAATTGTAAATGTTTATGCCTCCAATGTGGTAGCACCCAAATATATAAAACAATTAATAACAAACATAAAGGAACTCACTGATAATAATACAATAATAATAGGGGACCTCCTACCCCACTTATATCAAGGACAGATTAAACAGAAAATCAACAAGGAAACAATGGCTTTGAATGACAACTGGACCAGATGGACTTACAGATATATTCAGAACATCTGAAAGAAATGGATAAACTCCTAGAAACATAAACTACCAAAACTGAAACAGGAAGAAATAGAAAATTTGAACAGACTGAAAACCAGCAAGGAAATTGAACCAGTAATCAAAAATTTCCCAACAAACCACAGTCCAGGACCAGATGGCGTCCCAGGAGAGTTCTACCAAACATTTAAAGAAGAGTTAATATCTATTCTTCTCAAGTACTCAAAAAAAGTAGAAATGGAAGGAAAACTTCCAAACTCATTCTACAAGGCCAGCATTACCCTGATTCCAAAACCAGAGAAAGACCCCAATAAAAAAGATAACTACAGGGAAGTATTCCTGGTGAACATGGATGCAATAATTCTCAATAAAATACTAGCTAATTGAATCCAGCAGTACATTAAAAGAATCATTCACCACAATCAAGTTGGATTTGTTACTGGGCTACAAGTTTGGTTCAATATTCACAAATCAATCAGTGTGATAACACCACATTAATAAAGAAAGATAAGAAACATATGATCCTATCAATAGATGCAGAAAAATCATTTGACAAAGTACAGCATCCAGTCTTAATAAAAAACTTCAACAAAGTAGGGATAGAGGTAACATACCTCAACATCATAAAGGCCATACACAAAAGACCCACAGCTAATATCATCCTCACTGGGGAAAAACAGAGCTTTTCCTCCATGGTCAGGAACAAGAGAGGAATGTCCACTCTCACCACTCTTATTTAACTTAGTACTGGAAGTCCTACCCTCAACAATCAGACAAAAAAGAGAAATAAAATGTGTCCAGATCAGCAAGGAAGAAGTCAAATTTTTATTATTTGCAGACAGCATGATACTCTATATAGAAAACCTGAAATACTCCATCAGAATTTTTCTAGAACTGGTACATGAATTCAGTAAAGCCACAGGGTACAAAATGTATAGAAATCAGTTCCATTTCTATACACTAATAATGAAGCAGCAGAAAGAGACATCAAGAAATCAAGCCCACTTACAATTACACCAAAAACCATAAGATACCAAGGAATAAACATAACCAAAGAGGTGAAAGAATTGAACTCTGACAACTATTAAACACTGATGAAAGAATTTGAAGATGATACAAAGATACAGAAAGACATTCCATTCTTATGGATTGGAAGAACAAATATTGTTAAAATATCTATACTACCCAAAGCAATCCACACATTTTATTCAATTCCTATCAGAATACCAACAGCATATTTCACTGTAGTGATCAAGACAGTGTGGTACTGGCACAAAAACAGACAAATAGATCAATGAAACAGAATAGAAAACCCAGAAATCAACCCACAAATATATGACCAATTAATCTTCAATGAAGCAGAAAGAATATCCAATGGAAAAAAGTCTCTTCAACAAATAGTGTTGGGAAAACTGGACCACTTTCTTACACCATACACAAAAGTAAATTCAAAAAGGACTAAAGACCTAAACACGAGACCTGAAACCATAAACATCCTAGAGGAGAACACAGGCAGTAACCTCTTTGATATCAGCCATAGCAACTTATTAGTAAATATGTCTCCTGAGGGAAGGGAAGCAAAAGCAAAAATAAACTATTGGAACTTCATCAAAATACAAAGCTTGTGCACAGTGAAGGAACAAAACTAAATGGCAACCTCTGGAATGGGAGAAGATATTTGCAAATGGCATATCTGATAAATGGTTAGTATTCAAAATATTTAAGAACTTATAAAACTCAACACCCAAAAACCAAATAGTTCAGGTAAGGAATGGGCAGAGGACATGAATCAACATTTTCCAAAAAAAAGGATACAGATGCCCAACAGATACATGAAGAGATGCTCAATATCACTCATCATCAGGGAAATACAAATCAAAACTCATACATGACAGAATGGCTAAAATGAACAACACAGGAAACAACTGGTATAGGCGAGGATGCAGAGAAAGAGGAACCCTCAAACTCTTGTGAGAATGCAAACTGGTGCAGTCATTGTGGAAAATAGTATGGAGGTTCCTCAAAAAGTTAGAAATAGTACTGTACCATCCAGCAATTGCACTACTAGATATTTTCCCAAAGGATACAAAAATACTGTTTTGAAGGATACGTGGACCCTGATTTTTATAGCAGCATTATCAACAATAGCCAAATATGGAAATAGCCCAAATGTCCATTGACTGATGAATGGAGAAATTTGTGATCTATATATACACAATAGAATATTACATAGTCATGAAAGGAATGAAATCTTGCCATTTGCAACAACATGAATGGAGTGAGAGAATATTATGCTAAATGAAGTAAGTCAGTCAGAGAAGGACAAATGCCATTTGATTTCACTTTTATGTGGAATTTAAGAAATGAAACAGATGGATATAAGGGGGGAAAAAAAGACAAACCAGGAAACAGACTCTTCACTATACAGATCAAACTGAGTGTTACTAGAAGGGAGTTGGGCAGGGGAATGGATTGAATAGGTGATTAGTATTAAGGAGGACACTTGTAGTGATGAGCACTGAAAGTTGTATGTAAGTGATGAATCACTAAATTCTACACCTGAAACTAATATACTGTTAAATAATTGGTATTTAACTAAATATGTTATAAACATATGTACCCACTAATGAAATACCTACATATATTAAACAATTATTAAGTGATCTGAAGGGAGAATTAGAAAGCAGTGCAGTCATGGTAGGGGACTTCACTATCCCACTTGCACCAATGGATGCATCATTCAGTCAGAACGTTAATGAGCAACTAATGGACTTGGATGACACTTCTGATCAAATGGACCTATCAGACATACACAAAACATTCCATCCAATAGCAGCAGAATATACATTCTTCTCAAGCATACATGGAACATACTCCAGGATAGATCACATGATAAGTCGCAAAACATGTCTTAGCAAATTTAAGAAGATTGTAACCATACCATCTTTTCTGGTCACAGTGGTATAAAAGTAAAAATAATAGGAGGAAAACTGGAAATTTCACAAATATGTGGAGATTAAACAGCATGATATTGAATACCCAGTGAATCAAAGAAGAAATCAATAGAGAAATTGAGAAATACCCTGAAACAAATAAAAATGGAAACACAGCATATCAAACCTTTGGAAGGGTGCAATAACAGTCTTAAGAAGGATGTTTATAGTGTGATAAGTGTCTATATTAAGAAATAAAGACCTCAACAACCTCAGTTTACACTTGAAGAAACTAGAAAAAAAGAACAAACTAAGCCCAAAGTTGAGAGAAGGAAGGAAATAATAATATCAGAACAGATATAAATAAACTAGGAACCAGACAAATAGTAGGAAAGGAAAGGAAATGAAGAGCTGGTTTGAAAAGATAAGTAAATAGATAAATATTCAGCTAGATTAAGAAAAAAGAGGATTCAAGTAAATAAAATCAGTAATGAAAGTGGAGATGTTACAGCTGATACCACAGAATTGTAAGGGATTCTGAGAGACTAGTATGAACAATTATATGCCAACAAACTAGTTAATCTAGAGGAAACAGATATATTCCTAGAAACATATGACTTACCAAGACTAATTTATGAAGAAATAGAAAATCTAAGCAGATTAATAATCATTAAGGAGATTGAATCAGTAATCAAAAACTTCCCTATACAGAAAAGCCCAGAATCAGATGGTCTCACTGGTAAATGCTGCCTACCAAGCATTTAAAGAAAAACTAGTACCAGTTCTTAATCTCTTCTAAAAAAATTGGAGAGGCAAGAAACTCATTTTGTGAGGCCAGCATTACCCTGATACCAAAGCCTGATAAAGACACTCAAGAAAAAAGCTTACAGACTAATATTTGTCAAATATAAATGTAAAAGTTCTCACCAAAATATCAGCAAACTGAATTTAATAGCACATTAAAAGAATCATTCACTGTGATCAAGTGGAATTTATTTCTACGATACTAAAATATACACAAATCAATAAATATGAGCCACCACATTAATAGAATGAAAGATAAGAATTATAGGATCATCTTGATAGATACAGAAAAAGCAGTCAAGAAAATATAATATTCTTTGTGATAAAAATGCTTGACAAATTGGTATAGAAGGAATGTTCCTCAGCATAATAAAGGTAGTAAATGACAAGCCAATAGGTACCATGATACTCAATGGTAAGAGTTAAAATCCTCTCATCTATGATCAGGAACAAGACAGGGATGTGCACTCTTGCCATTTTAAGTCAACATAGTGGAAGTCCTGGCAGAGCAATTAGGTAAGATAAAGAACTTAAAGGCATCCATATTGGAAAGGAAAAAGTAAATTATCTTTGTTTGCAGATGATGTGTTCTTATATATAGAAAACCTTGAGGTCTCCACTAAAAATCTGTTAGATCTAATAAATAAATTCAATGAAGTTGCAGAATACAAAATCAACATACAGAAATCAGCTGTATTTCTTTCTTTTTTTAAAAAGATTTATTTATTTTAGAGAGAGTGTGCACACACATGCCAGCAGGGATTGGGAGGGGTGGGGGGGAGAGAGAATCTCATGCAGACTCCCCACTGAGTGTGCAGCCCAACGTGGGGCTAAATCTCACAACCCTGAGATCATGACCTGAGCCGAAATCAAAGTCTGACACTTAGCCAACTGAGCCACCCAGGTGCCCCAGCTGTATTTATATACACTAAAAACAAATGATCTGAAAGAGAAATTAAGAAAGCAATCCCATTTACAATAGTATCAAAGTAATAGAAATAAATTTAACCAAGGAGGTGAAATCCCTGTACAATGGATACTATAAAACAGTGATGAAAGAGATTGAAGAGATACAAATAAATGGAAAGATATCCCATGTTTTCAGTTTCAATGAATTAATATTGTTAAAATGTTAATACTGTCCAAAGTGATCTGTAGATTCAATGCAATCCTAATCAAAATTCCAAGGACATTTTTCACCAAAATAGGAAAATTATACTGTATTTGTTTGGAGCCACAGAAGACCCTGAATACTTGTAGCAGTCCAGAGAAAGAATTGTCAACTACATGTAAAAGAATATACAAGAAACTGGACTACTATTTTACACCATACAGAAAAACTAACTCGAAATGGATTAAAGACTTAAATGTAAGTCCAGAAGCCATAAATCTCCTAGAAGAAAACATAGGCAGTAAGCTCCTTGACATCAGTCTTGGTGATAGGGTTTTAGGTCTCACTCCAAAGGCAATGGCAACAAAATAAACACATCAAATAAAAAACTTCTGCATAGCAAGCGAAACCATCAACAAAATGAAAAAGCAACTTTGAATGATAAAATATTTGTAATTCATGTATCTGATGAAGGACTAATATTCAAAACATATAAAGAACCCAAACAACACAATAACAGAAAAACAATCAATTAAAAAATGGGGAGATTAACTGAATAGACATTTCTTTAAAGAAAACTTGCAGATGACCAGGTATATGAAAAGATACTCAACATCATTAATTATCAGGGAAATGCTAATCAAAGCTACATTGAGATATTATCTCATGCCTGTCAGAATGGCTATTATCAAAAAAGTTAAGAAATAACAATTGTTGGAGAGGTTGTAGAGAAAAGGAAGCCCTTGTACAACATTAGTGAAAATGTAAATTGGTGCAGGCACTCTGGGAAATAGTATGAAGGTTTTCAAAAAATTAAAAATAGAACTTCCATATGATTTATCTATCCACCTTCTGGGAATTTGAAGAAAACACTAATTCAAAAAGATATGTATACTCCTTTGTTCATTGCAGCATTAATTACAATAGACAAGATATGCAAAAAACCTAAGTGTCCCATCAATTGATGAATGGATAAAGAAGATATGATATATATATACAATGGAATACTACTCAGCCATAAAAAGAATGAAATATTGCCATTTGTGACAACATGGATGGACCTTGAGGGTATTATACTAAGTGAAATAAGTCAGACAGAGAAAGACAAATACCATATGATTTCTCTTACATGTGGAATCTAAAAACAAAACTCAGATGCAGAGAACACATTGGTGGTTATCAGAGGGGAAGGGGACTGAGGGTGGGCAAAAAGGATAAAGAGGGTGAATTGGATGCTGACAGATGGTAACCAGAATTGTGTGATCACTTTGTAGTATTTTCAAATACTGAATTATTATGTTGTATGCCTGAAACTAATATAATGTAAATATATTTGACTATTGAACAACACAGATTTGAACTGCATGAGTCCACTTACAGGTGGATTTCTTTCTTTTTTTTTTTTTTTGAAAATACAGCACAGTACTATAAATGTATTTTCTTCTCCCTTTTATGATTTTCTTACTAACTTTTTTTCTCTGTATTACTTCATTGTAAGAGTAAGGTTTATAATACACATAGCATACAAAATATGTGTTAATTGACTATATTATTGGTAAGGCTTCTAGTTAACAATAGGCTATTAGTAGTTAAGTTTTGATGGAGTCAAAAGTTATATATGACTTTTTAACTGCATGGGGAGTCAGAGCCACTAACTCCCTCATTGTTCAAGGGTCAACCGTATACTATTTTACCTCAAAAAAATTAAAATGAATAGGTGAACTACATTAAAAAACTGCTGCACACCAAAAAAAAAAAAAGTCAATAAATTGAAAAGGCAACCTAGAAAATGGGAGAAAATATTCACAAATCATATATCTGAAAAGGAGCTAATATCCAACTAAATTGCAAAACAAAAAATCCAATTAAAAATGGGGAAAGAAGGTAGTAGACATTTTTCCAAAGAACACATACAAATGGCCAACAGATAATTTGAAAAGATGCTCAATATCCCTGATCATCAGGAAAATGCAAATCAAAATAATAATCCCACTTCACATCTGTTGGGATGGCTATTATCAAAAAGACGAAAGATAACAAATGTTCTTCAGGGTGTAGAGAAAAGGGAACCCTTAAACACTGTTGATGGAAAAGTAAATTGGTATAGCCATTATGGAAAACATTATGGAGACTCCTCAAACAATTAAAAATTGAACTGCCATGTGATCCAGCAATCCCACTGCTGGATGTATATCTCAAATGAAATCACTGTCTTGGAGAGATATCTACACACCCAAGTTTACTGTGAGATTATTCACAATAGCCAAGATGTAGAAATTACCTAAATTTTTTAATGGATAAAAGGATAAAGAAGTGAGATACAGATATACACACACATACATATGCGCATATACATATTTCAGCCACAGAAAGAGTAAACTCCTGCTATTTGCAAAACATAGATAGACCTTGAGATGCGAAGTGAGAAAAGTCAGAGAAAGACAAACATGGTATGATATCACTTATATAATATGGAATGTAGAAAAAACTGAATTTGTAAAAACAGAGTAGAATTGTGGTTACCAGGGGATGGGGGAATTGGCCAGATGTTGTTTAAGGATACAAACTTGTAACTTGTAGATAAATAATTTCTGAAGGTCTAATGCACGACATATTGACTCTAGGCAACAATACTGTATTATGAACTTCAAAGTTTCTAAGAGAGTAAATCTTAACTGTTCTCAACACAAAAAAGAAATAATTATGTGACGTGATAAAGGTTAGCTAACACTACTGTAGTAATCATATTGCAATATATGAATGTCACACTAGCACCTTGTATACCTCAATCTTACACAATGTTATATGGCAATTATAGCTCAATAAAAAATTTCGTATAACACATATCACTTTATAGGTAGTGACTATAGTTTATAACAGATTATTCTCAAATCATCCTCCTATATATCATGACATCATTGCCATTTAATTAATCTGTTTCCAATAAGTGCACAGTATATTGTTGCTATTATTAATTTAAACAGATGTTTATCTTTTAGATCAATTAAATAAAATTTGTTTTTTTGCCTTCACTTATTTCTTCTCTCAAGCTCTTCTTTTAATGAAGATTCCATTTCCCTGAAAAATGTTTAACATTTCTTGCCAGGCAGCTCTACTGGCAAAGAATTTCCCATTTTTAAAATTTGTTTTTCTGAGAATATTTTTATTTCTTCAAATTTGGGGGATAATTTTTCTGGATATAGAAATCTAGGTTGGTGAGTTTTTTTGAACCCCAATACCAATTCTTTCATTCCCTTCTCTTCTTTCTTGCATGGCTTCTGATGAGAAATCCGCTGTAATTTTTTTTTTCTTTTCTATATGGGTTATATAGGTAAGTAGGCTCCTCCCCCCCCCACCATGCCAGCTTTATTCTAGATTTTCTCTTTGTTGTTGGTTTTCTGCAGTTTAAATATGACATGCTTAGCTGTAGATTTTGTGTATTTATCTTCTTTGGTGTTCTCTGAGCTTCCTGGATCTGTGGCTTGGTGTCTGTCATTAATTTTGAAAGTTCTTAGTCATTATTTCTTCAAATATTTATTCTGTTCATTTTCTCTTCTCCTGGTATTCCAATTATATGTTTGTTAAACCTTCTGAAACTGTCACACGATTCTTGGATATTCTATTCTTTTTCTTTTTCTTCTTAGTGTTGAAGTTTGTCAGGTTTCTGATAATCTATGTTCAAGTTTACTGATTGTTTTATTGGCCATGTCCACTGCATTGATGAGCTCATTAAATGCATTCTTCACTTCATTTACAGTTGTTTTAATATCTAACATTTCCATTTGAATCTTTGTTCGAGTATATATCTCTGCTTACATTATCCATCTTGTATGTTTTCTATTTCCATTAGAGCACTTAAAATATTAGTCATAGTCATTAAAAATTACTTGTTCTATAATTCTGTTATTTTTGTTATATCTGAGTCTGGTTCTGACATTGCTTTGTCTCTTCAGACTTTTATCCTTGCCTTTTAGCATGCCATGTAATTTTTTGTTGATAATTTGACATATGTGTTGGATAATAGGTGTTGAGATGGATAGACTTTAAGTGTGAGGTTTTATGTTGTGTTAAAGAGCTAGGCTGTATTGATGTTTGCTGTAACTCTAGTTACACATATTTCTATTGTCCTTGATATTTTGTGTCCCTTGTTTCTTTGGTTTCCCTAAAAACTCCTTCTTATATAGAGATTTTTAGATTGTAGGTTGTAGCTTGTCCTGAGACTGGTTCTCCCCTAAGTAAGTCCAATAAAAGTAGTTGATTTTCAGTTTGTTATGCCTTTCTCTTGTATTTTTTTAACCATTCAGTTTTGAGAATTTAAAAATTTATTCTAGATACTAATCTTTTGTCAGATATATGGTTTGCAAATATTTTCTGTCAGTCTATAGCTTGTTTTTCACTTTCTTAACAGGATCTTTCATAGAGAAAATGTTTTAAGTTTTGATAAAGCCCAATTTATTAATTTTTTCATTATGGATTATACTTTTTCATCAAATCTAAGAACTCATTGCTTAGTCCCAGATCCCAAAGATTTTCTCCTCTATTTTTTTTTTTTTTGGTAAAAGTTTTATATTTTACAAGTCAGTGTGTGATTTGTGTTGAGTTAATTTTTGTATAATGTTTAAAGTTTAGGTAGAGATTTATTTTTGTCTCAATAGATATCCATTTCTCTAGTACGTTTTTTTGACCTTCTTTCATTGAATTGCCTTGCATATTTGTCAAGAGTCAGTTGTACATATTAAGTGGGTTTACTTTTCTGTGTTCTTTATTCTTTTCCATTGATCTGTATATCTGCCTTTCTGCCAATACCAAACAGTTTTGATTACTATAGTTATATATTATGTCTTGAAATTGGGTAGACTTATTACTCCTATTTATTCTTTTTCACAGTTGCTTTAGCTATTCTAGTTCCTTTGTCTTTCCATATAAATTATAGAAAACCATGACTACAAAACCTACAAAAATGTCTTGATTGAATTTTATAGAAATGGGTATCAACATCTTTACTATGTTGAGTATTAAAATACATGAACATAGAATGTCTGTTTACTTAGAGCTTTCGTTTCTTTCATTGGAGTTGTGTAGTTTTTAGCATACGTGTGTATTTTTTTAATATTCATACCTCAGTATATCATATTTTGAGTGCCTTTAAATGATACTGCATTTTAAATTTTCCTTTCCACATGTTCATTGCTATTATGTACAAACACAATTGAGTTATGTATGTTTATCTTATATGGTGCAGTGTTGGTGAACTCATTAGTTCTAAGAGTTTCTTTGTAGATTCCTTGGGATTTTCTTTGTAGACCATCATGTTATCTGCAAATAGAAAAGTTGTATTTGTTCCTTTCTGATTTACATGCTTTTATTTCCATTTCTTGCTTTCTTGCACTGGATAGAATTTCCAATACTATATTGAAGAAGAGGGATGAGAGCAGGCATCCTTGCTTTGTTCTTGATTTTAGGAGGAAAACGTTTAGTCTTTCACCATTAAGTATAATTTTAATTGTAGGATTTTTGTAGCTGCTCTTTATTAAGTCAAGAAAATACCCTCGAATGTCATTTTTGATAGTTTTTATCATGAATGAATATTGAGTTTTGTCAAATACTGTTTCTCATCATTGGTATGATCGTGTTACTTTTCTGTTTAAGCCTGTTAATATGGTGAATCACATTGATGTACTGGTGTTGAGCTAACCTTGCATTCCTGGAATAAGCCCCTCTTGGCCTTTTTATATACTACTCAATTCTATGTTAATTTTTTGTTAAGGACTTTTATGTTTGTATTCATGAGATGTATTGATGTGTACCTTATTCCTCCTCCACCCACACACTTTTTGAGTTCTAATTGACAAATTAAAATTTTACATATTTAAAGTATACAATTAGCTGTTCTTTTTTTAAAGTTTTATTTAAATTCCAGTTAGTTAACATAGTGTTATGTTAGTTTCAGGTGTACAGTGTAGTGATTCAGCATTCCATATAACACCTATGATCATCACAAGTGCACTCTTTAATATCCATCACTTATTTAACCCATCTCCCTCCTGCATCCTCTCTGATATCCATCAGTTTGTTTTCTATGGTTAGGAGTCTGTTTTTTGGTTTGCCCCTCTATTTTTTCCCTTTGCTCATTTGTTTTATTGAAGTCAATGGTATTTGCCTTTTTTGACTGACTTGTTTCACTTAGCATAATACTCTCTTACTCCATTCATGTTGTTGCAAATGGCAAGATTTCATTCTTTTTATGGGCTGAGTAATCTATTGTGTGTAAGTGTCTATGTGTGTATATATATACACATACACATATGCACACACCACATCTTCTGTGTCCATTCTTCAGTCAGTGGACACTTGGGCTGCTTTCATAATTTAGCTATTGTTGATATTGCTGCTGTAAACATCAGGGTACATGTATCCCTTCAAATTATTATTTTTGTATTCTTTGGGTAAATACCTATTAGTGCAATTGCTGGATCATAGGGTAGTTCTATTTTTAACTTTTTGAGGAATCTCTGTACTGCTTTTCAGAGTGGCTGCACCAGTGTACATTCCCACCAGTAGTGTGACAAGGTTCCCCCTTTTCCCCATCCTTACCAATACCTGTTGTTTCTTCTGTTGTTAATTTTAGCCATTCTGACAGGTGTGATGTGATATCTCATTGAAGTTTTGATTTGTATTTCCCTGATGATGAGTGATGAGCATCTTTTCATGTGTCTGTTGGCCATCTATATTTCTTCTTTGGTAAAATGTCTATTCATGTCTTCTGCCCATTTTTTAACTGGATTATTTGTTTTTTTGGATGTTGAGTTTTATAAGTTCTTTTTATATTTTGGGTACTAACCCTCATTTGCAGATATCTTCTCCCATTCTGTAGGTTACCTTTTAGTTTTGTTGATTGTTTCCTTTGCTGCATAGAAGATTTTTATCTTGACGGAGTCCCAGTAGTTTATTTTTGCTTTTGTTTTCCTTGCCTCAGGAGACCTATCTCATAAAAAGTTTCTATGGCTGGATTTCAAAGAGTTACTGCCTGTGTTCTTCTTTACAATGTTTATGGTTTTCTGTCTCACAGTTAGGTCTTTCATCCATTTTGAATTTACTTTAGTGTATGGTGTAAGGAAGGGTACAGTTTCTTTTGCCTGTTGCTGTCCAGTTTTCCAACAACATTTATTGAAGAGACTCTTTTTTCCATTGAATATTCTTTCCTACTTTGTCAAAGATTAATTGAACATATAGTTGTGGATTCATTTTTGGATTTTCCATTCTATTCCATTGATCTTTGTGTCTGTTTTTGTGCCAGTACCATACTGTTTCGATCACTACAGCTTTGTAATATAACTTGAAGTCTGGAATTGTGATGCATCCAGCTTTGCTTTTCTTCTTCAACATTGCTTTGTCTATTCAGGGTCTTTTGTGGTTTCATACAAATTACAGGATTGTTTGTTCTTGTCTGTTGGTATTTTGATAGGGTTTGCATTAAATGTGTAGATTGCTTTAGGTAGTATAGACATTTTAACAGTACTTGTTATTCCAATCCATGAGCATGGAATGTCTTTCTATATTTTTGTGTCATCTTCAGTTTCTTTCATCAGTGTTTTATAGTTCTCAGAGTGCAGGTCTTTCACCTCTTTTGTTAGGTTTATTCCTAGTATCTTTTTTTTTTAAATTTATTTGTTTATTTGAGAGAGCAAGTGAACAAGAGAGAGCACATGAGCAGTGGCAGAGGGAGAGGAAGAGGGAGAAGTAGACTTCCCTGCTGAGCAGGGAGCCTGACATGGGGCTCGATCCCAGGACCCTGGGATCATGACCTGAGTCAAAGGCAGATGGTTAACTGACTGAGCACCCTGATACCCCTATTCCTAGGTAGCTTAATGTTTTTGGTGCAATTGTAAATTAAGGGATTTATTCCTTGATTTCTCATTTTGCTGCTTCATTATTGGTGTATAGAAATGCAACAGATTTCTATACATTGATTTTGTATCCTGTAACTTTTCTGAATTTGTGTTTCAGTTCTAGCAATTTTTTGGTGGAGTCTTTCAGGTTTTTTATGTATAGCATCCTATTATCTGCAAATAGTGAAAGTTTAACTTCTTCCTTGCTTCCTTTGATTCTTTCCTTCCTCGGTTTGGATTCCTTTTTTCTTTCTTTTTGTCTGATTGCTGTGGTTAGGATTTCTAGTACTATGTTAATTAATAGTGGTGAGAGGGGAATCCCTGTCTTCTTCCTGACTAAAGAGGAAAAGCTGTCAATATTTTCCTCATTTAGGATGATATTAGCTGTGGTTTTTCATAGATGGCCTCTATTGTGTTGAGGTATGTTCCCTCTAAATCCACTTTGTTGAGGGTTTTTATAATGAGTGGATGTTGTACTTCGTCAAATGGTTTTTCTGTATCTATTGAGATGATCGTATGGTATTTATCCTTTCTCTTGTTAATGTGATGTATCGTATTGATTGATTTGCAGACTGAACCATACTTTTATCCTTAGAATAAATCCCACTTGATTGTGGTGAATGATTCTTTTAATATACTGATAGATTCAGTTTACTAGTATTTTATTGGGAATTTTTGCATCCATGTTCATCAGGGATATTGGCCTGTAGTTCTCTTTTTTAATGGAGTCCTTATCTGTCTTGGTATCAAGGTAATGCTGGTCTCATAGAATGAATTTGGAAAGTTTTCCTCTTATATTTTCTGGAAAAGATTTTCAATTCTTCTTTAAATGTTTGATAGAATCCACTAGTGAATCTGAGCCTGAATATTTCTTTTCTGGAAATTAAAAAATTATAAATTAAATTTTCTTAATAGTTATGGAACTATTCAATTTATTCCAAATTTGGAGAATTTTGCCAATTTGTGCTTTTTGAGGAATTGGTCCATTCTACCTACAGTGTCAGATATATTTGTATAGAGTTGTTATTTATCATATTAAATTTGGCTGATCTGTAGTGATATTCCATGTTTCATTTGTAATATTGGTAAATTGTATTTTATGTCTTTTTTTTTTTTCTTGTGAATCTTGCTGGAGATTTTTCAACTTTATTGAACTTTTCAAGGAACCTGCTTTTTGTTTCACTGATCATCTCCATTGCTTTCCTATTTTCAGTTTCACTGATTTCTGTTCTTTATTATTTCCTTTTGTTTACTTGGTTTAGGTTTATTTTGCTTTTATTTTTCTAGGTTCTTGAGGTGGAAGCTTAGTTATTGACCTGAAACTTTTTCTCTTTTCTACTGTAAGTATTTAGTGCTATAAATTCCCCTGTGGCATTGCTTTAGCTGTGTTTCATAAGTTTTGATTTTGTATATTTGCAGTATCATTCAATCCAATGTATTTTTTTCCATGAGCTTAAGATACATCTTTTTTATTTAAGTATGATTAATGTGCATTGTTATATTAGTTTCAGGTGTACAACATAATGATTCAGCAACTCCATACATTACTCATTGCTCATCAAGATAAATGTACCCTTTATTTCATCCATCCCCCCACCCACCTTCCATCTGGCAACCACCAGTTTGTTATCTGTATTTTAGAGTCTGTTTTTTTGCCTCTTTTTTTCTTTGTTCATCTGTTTTATTTCTTAAATTCTACATATGAGTGAAATCATATGGTATTTGTTTTTCTTTGACTGACTTATTTTACTTAGCATTATATCCTCTAGGTCCATCCATGTTGTTCCAAATGGGATGATCTCATTCTTTTTATGGCTGTTTAATATTCTATTATGTATATATATACCACATCTTCTTTATCCCTTCATCTATGGATGGACACTTAGGTTGATTCCATATGTTGGCTGTTATAATGTTGCAAGGAGAAGGCGAGATGCTGGAAGAGTAGGGAACCTCATTTCATCTTGTTCCTTGAATTTAGCTAGATAACTATCAAACCATTCTGCGCACCTGTGAATTCAGCCCGAGATGTAAGAAAAAAAATATCTGGAGCTCTACAAATAGAAAAGCAACTTCTTTTTGCAAGGTAGGAGGTATGGAGAAGTGAAACTGAGGGGAGATATTGGAAGAAAAATGGAGTGGGGAGATCCTCCATAAGCTGGCTACTGGAAAGTGATATAGCCCCAGGGGGCAAAATCGGAACCCTTAGAAATCTGCTCCAGTGAGAGACATCTCTGTCTCAAATGGGCTCAGGGGATGAAACATGCAGAATTTTAGGTGGATCATTGTGCTCTCAGGATCCCAGGAATCACAGAACTAACAGGGATGCCTGAGTCAGTAGAGTGCCTAAGCAGTGGAGCAGGGAAACTGGTTATGGTCAGCAAGCCCAGGAGGGGGCTCTCAGCTCAGATCGCCATAAACCATTCCAATCAGGTGAACATTCTTCGCCTGGGCACCCCGCAAAGGACTCAAATGTGGGGACCATCCACCATCCCCGGGAGGGGCAGAGTGGGTTTGTGCATGATCCCTCAACCCCGCTCAGCACCAGGGCCCCAGAAAGGGCAGTAATGTGGGACCCTCAGACTCCCCCTGGAAGGATAGCTATGGACACAAAGCTCAGGAGTCTGCAGAGCTTGGCACACACAATAGTGAAGACCATTTGTCCCAGAGGGTATACTGAAGTCGGTGGGGGAACAGCAAACTTTTGGCTCTGGGGCTGGAGATTAGGACATGGCCATTTTTATTTTGATCCTCTAAAGAGACTCAGAAAGCCTTCAGGGAACAAAAGCCACACAGAGGACCAGCTTACACTGATCCCAGCCCCCTGACAAGGGGCAGTGAAACTCCGCCCAGGCAAAGATACCTGAGAAGCAGCACAGCAGGCCCCTTCCTCAGACCAACTGGAAAAACAGGTGCACAACAAGTTTATGGATCCCACAAGACTATAAAACTCCAGTGCTAGGGGAAAATAGTATATAGAACTACAGGTTTTTTTCTCATGATTCGTTTATCTTTAAGTCTAAAATTTTCCATTTCTATTTTTTCTTTTTTTTCTTTTTCATCTAGTTTCTTATTTTATCAACTCTTTGTTTTTAAGTTGATTTTTAACATTTATTTTTTACATCTACATTTTATAGATATTTGCCTCGTTTTTGGCTTCCTTTTACTCTATTCAATTTTATTTTTGTATATATAAAGTTTTGCTTTCTTTGCAATTTTGAGATTTAGTTTCTTCTAACACACAGACCAATATTCACTCAGGAACAAGTGGATCACCCTGTTTTGTCCACCCTGTGAGATTATATTCTCCTCCCTCCCTGCCTTTTTGTTTTGTTTTTGTTTTTTTTCCTTTTGTTTTGTTTTTGATTGCTTTTCTGTTTTGGTTTCTGATCTCTTTGGATTTGGCTGGTGTGTATTTTGCTTGGGTCATGGTGATATTTTTGATTCTGCTCACTCATTCTGTCTTCCCTCTGGGCAAAATGACTAGAAGGAGGAATTCACAGCAAAAGAAGGAATGGGAGGTAATATTCTCTGCCACAGATCTATTTGATATAGTTGTAAGTAAGATGTCAGAGATGGAATTCAGGATTACAATTATAAAGTTAATACCTGGCGTTGAAAAAAGCATAAAAGACACTAGAGAATCTCTTAGTACAGAAATGAGATCTAATCAGGCTGAAATTAAAAATGCTATAACTGAGATACAGTCTAAATTGAATGTTCTAACAGCTAGGGTGAATGAGGCAGAAGAGAGAGTAAGTGATCTAAAAGACAGGTTGATGGAAAGGAAGGAAGTTATGGAAAAGAGAGAAAAACAACTAATAGCCCGTGAAGAGAGGCTTTGGGAAATCAGTGATGCTATGAAACATAGTAACATCAGGATTATTGGAGTGCCTGAGGATGAAGAGAGAGGGCCAGAAGGTATATTTGAGCAAATCATAGCTGAGAACTTCCCTAATCTGGGGAAGGAAAGAAGCATTCATGTCCAAGAGATAGAGAGAACCCCTCCCAAAATCAATAAAAATAGATCAACACCCCAACATATAATAGTGGGGCTTGCAAAGTTCAGAGGCAAAGAGAAAATCCTGAAAGCAGCAGAAGACAAGAGGCTCCTAACCTACAGAGGGAGAACATCAGACTAACATCAGACCTGTCCACAGAAACCTGGCAGGCCAGAAAGAATTGGCATGATATATTCAGGGTACTAAATGAGAAGAACATGCAGCCAAGAATACTATATCTGGTAAGGCTTCCATTATATTCAGAATGGAAGGAGAGATAAAGTGCTTCCAGGACAGACAGAAACTAGAAGAATATGTGACCACCAAGCTAGCCCTGCAAGAAATATTATGGGGGACCCTGTAAGCAAAGAGAGAACCCAAGAGTAATATAGGCCAGAAAGAAGCAGAGGCAGTCTGCAGAAACAGGGACTCTACAGGCAATACTAGGGCATATCTTGTAAATTAATGCCGTTCAATAGTTACTCTGAATGTAAATTGGCTAAATGCTCCAATCAAAAGATACAGGTATCAGGTTGGATAAAAAAGGAAGACCCATCCATATGCTATCTACAGGAGACTCATTTGAGACCAAAAGACCCTCCACCTTGAAATTGAGGGGTATGGAGAATCATTTACCATGCTAATGGACATCAAAAAAAAGCTGGGGTAGCAATCTTCATATCTGACAAATTAGATTTCAAACCAAGATTGTAGCAGGAGATGAAGAGGGACACTATATCACACTTAAAACATCTATCCAACAAGATCTAACAATTGTAAATATTTATGCCCCCAACATGGGAGCAGCCAATTATGTAAACCAATTAATAACCAAAGTTAAGAAACACATTGATAATAAAATGTTAATAGTGGGGGACTTCAACAGCCCCCTCACAGCAATGGACAGATTATCTAAGCAGAAGATCAACAAAGAAACAGGGACTTTGAATGGCACACTGCACCAGATGGACTTCACAGATATATACAGAACATTCCATCCTAGGGACGCCTGGGTGGCACAGCGGTTAAGCGTCTGCCTTTGGCTCAGGGCGTGATCCCGGTGTTATGGGATCGAGCCCCACATCAGGCTCCTCTGCTCTGAGCCTGCTTCTTTCTCTCCCACTCCCCCTGCTTGTGTTCCCTCTCTCGCTGGCTGTCTCTATCTCTGTCAAATAAATAAATAAAGTCTTAAAAAAAAAAAAGAAGAACATTCCATCCTAAAACAACAGAATACTCATTCTTCTTGAGTGCACATGGAACTTTCTCCAGGATAGATCACATACTGGGTCACAAATCAGATCTCAACTGATACCAAAAGATTATGATTATTCCCTGCATATTTTCAGACTGCAGTGCTTTGAAAGTTGATCTTAATCACAAGTGGAAATTTGGAAACTTAAACACCTGGACATTAAAGAATATTCTAAAGAATGAATATGTCAACCAGGAAATTAAAGAGGAATTTTAAAAATTCATGGGAACTAATGAGAATGAAAATACATCCTTTTAAAACCTTTAGGACACAGGAAAGGCAATCCTAGGAGTAAAGTATATTGCACTACAAGCCTCTATCAAAGAATTTGAAAAATCTGAAATACATAAGCTAACCTTACACCTAAAGGAGCTGGAGGAAGAACAGCAAAGAAAAGCCTAAACCTAGCAAGAGAAGAGAAATGATAAAGATTATAGCAGAAATCGATGAAATAGAAACCAGAAGAATGGTAGAACAGATCAATGAAACTAAGAGCTGGTTCTATGAAAGAATTAATAAGATTGATAAACCCCTGGCCAGACTTATCAAAAAGAAAAGAGAAAGGATTCAAATTAATAAAATGAATGAAAGGAGACAACAACACCAAGGAAATAAAGCTTTAAGAACATATTATGAGCAACTATATACCAACAAATTAGGCAATCTGGAAGAAATGGATGGATTACTAGAAATTTATAAACTACCAAAACCAAAACAGGAGGAAATAGAAAATCTGAACAGAACAATAACCAGCAAGGCAATTGAAGCAGCAATCAAAAACCTCTCAAAAAACAAGAGTCCAATGCCAGATGGCTTCTTAGGGGATGTCTAACAAATATTTAAAGGATTAATACCTATTCTACTGAACCTGTTTCAAATAGAAATGGAAGGAAAGCTTCCAAACTCATTCTATGAGGCCAAAATTACCTTGATCCCAAAACCAGATGATTCCATCAAAAAGGAGAATGACAGACCAATATCCCTGATGAACATGGATGCCAAAATACTCACCAAGATACTAGGCAATAGGGTCCAACAGTACATTAAAAGGATTATTCACAACAACCAAGTGGGATTTATTCTTGGGCTGCAATGTGGTTTTAACATCTGCAAATCAATCAATGTCATACACTACATAAATAAAAGAAAGGACAAGAGCCATATGATCTTCCAAATTGATGCAGAAAAAGCATTTAACATACATCATTCTTTATTAAAACTCTTCAAAGTGTAGGGATAGAGGGAACATACCTTAATATTGTAAAAGCCATCTATAAAAGCCCACAGCAAATATCATTCTCAATGGGGAAATACTGAGAGCTCTTCCCTTAAGGTCAGGAACACTACAGGGATGTCTGCTATCACCGTTGCTGTTCAACATCGTACTAGAAGTCCTAACCTCAGCAATCAGACCACAAAAAGAAATAAAAGTCATCTGAATTGGCAAAGAAGTCAAACTCTCACTCTTTGCAGGTGACATGATACTCTATGTGGAAAACACAAAAGATTCCACCCAAAAATTGCTAGAACTCATACAGGAATTCAGCAAAGTGGCAGGATACAAAATCAATGCACAGAAATCAGTTGGTAAAGGATCTGTGCTCTGAAAACTACAGAATGCTTATGAAAGAAATTGAGGAAGACACAAAGAAATGGAAGACACAAAGCACATGGATTGGGAGGATACACATTGTTAAAATATCTATGCTATTCAGAACAATCTATACAGTCAGTGCAATCTCTATCAAAATACCATTGACATTTTTCACAGAGCTGAAACAATTAATCCTAAAATTTGTATGAAACCAGAAAAGACCCTGAATAGCCAAAGGAATGTTGAAAAAGAAAACTAAAGCTGGGGGCATCACAATGCCTGACTTTAAGCTATATTACAAAGATGTGATCATCAAGATGGCATAGTACTGGCACAAAAACAGACACATAGATCAATGGAACAGAATAGAGAGCCCAGAAATGGACCCTCAACTCTATGGTCAACTAATCTTTGACAAAGCAGGAAAGAATATCCATTGGAAAGAAGACAGTCTTTAAATGCGGTTGGAAAAATTGGACAACCACATGCAGAAGAATGAAACTGGACCTTTCTCTTCCACTATACACAAAGATAAACTCAAAATGGATGAAAGACCTAAATGTGAGACAGGAGTCCATCAAAATCCTAGAGGAATTTGGCAGCAAACTCTTCGACTTTGGCTGCAGCAACTTCCTGCAAGACACGTCTCTGAACACAAGGGAAACATAAGCAAATATGAACTATTGGGACTTCATCAAGGTAAAAAACTTTTGCACAGCAAAGGAAATAGTCAACAAAACTAAAAGGCAATCTATAGAATGGGAGAAAATATTCACAAATGACGTATCAGATAAAGGGCTGGTATCCAAGATCTATAAAGAACTTCTCAAACTCAACACCCAAAACACAAATAATCCAGTTAACAAATGGGCAGAAGACATGAATGGACGTTTCTCCAAAGAAAACATACAAATGGCAACAGAGATGAAAAATGCTCAACATCACTTATCATTAGGGAAATACAAATAAAACTACAATGAGATACCACATCACACCACTTAAATGGCTAAAATTAACAAGACAGGAAACAACAAATGTTGGCGAGGATGTGGAGAAAGGGGAACCCTCTTATACTGTGGGAATGTAAGCTGGTACAGCCACTGTAGAAAACAGTATGGAGGTTCCTCAAGAAGGTAAATATAGAGCTACCCTACAACCCATCAATTGTACTACTAGGTATCACTGCAAAGATACAGATGTAGTGATGCAATGGGGCACCTGCACCCCAATATTCATGGCAGCAATGTCCACAATAGCCAAACTGGAAGATGCCGAGATGTCCTTCAACATATGAATGGATAAAGTAGATGTGGTTTATGTATACAATGGAATATTACTCAGCTGTCAGAAAGGATGAATACCTACCACTTACATTGATGTGGATGGAACTGGAGGGTATTATGCCAAGTGAAATAAGTTAATCAGAGAGACAATTATCATATGCTTTCACTCATATGTGAAATATAAGTAGTGCAAGGATCATAGGGGAAGGGAGGGAAAATTTAATGGGAAAAAATCGGAGAGGGAGACAAACCATGAGAGACTCTTGACTCTGGGAAACAAACTGAGGGTTGCAGAAGGGGTGGTAGGTGGGGGCATGGGGCAACTGGATGATGGGCTTAAGGAGGGAACATGATGTGATGAGCACTGGGTGTTATACGCAACTGATGAATTAATGAACACTACTTCTGAAACTAATGTACTATATGTTGGCTAATTGAATTTAAATAAAAAAATAAATGCAATAAATGTAGGGTTGCATGTATCTTTTTGAATTAGTGTTTTTGTTTTCTTTGGGTAAATACCTAGTAATGTAATTATTGGATCATATCATAATCCTGTTTTTAATTTTTTGAGAAATATCGATAGTGTTTTCCACAGTGGCTGCAGAAGCTTGTAGTCCCATTTACAGTACATAGTTCATTTTTCTTTACATTCTTGTCAACACTTGTTATTTCTTGTGTTTTTTTAATTCCCCTGTGGTGACTTCTTGGACCTATAAATTAGAAGTGTGTTTCAAGTATTTGGAAATGTTGTTTCTCTTTTATTGATTTCTAATTTGATTCCATTGTGTTTAGAGGGCACATTCTATATGACTTGATTATTTTAAATTTGTTGAAGTTTATTTTTTAGCCCAAAATATGGTGTATCTTGTTATATGTTTTGTGGTGACAAGAATATGTTGCTGTTGTTTGGCAGATTATTTTATAAATGTTGATCAGTTCTGTTGACTGGTGATTTTGTTGATTCTATATCCTTGCTGATTTGCTAGGAACAGGTGTTGAAATCTACTAGAATCATGGATTCTCTTTTTCTCTTCTCAGTTTTTGGTTCACATAATTTGCAGGTTTTTGTTTGGACATGGACCTTTAGGATTGCCATGTCTTCTTGGTTACTTGATCTTTTTATCTTTACAAAATGTCCTGGTCATTTTCTCTCCTTCCAAGTTTGTTGTTGTTGTTGTTTTAAGATCTGATACTAGTACAGCCATTCCCACTTTCTTTTGATTAATGTTTGTATGATATACCTTTGTATCTCCTGTTACTTTCAGCCCACCCATGTCAATATATTGGAAGTAAGTTTCTTGTACACAGCATATAGTAGGTAGTTTTTTTTTAAACTCACTCTGCCAATCTGTATTTTAATTGGTGTTTACATTTTATGTAATTAGAGATAGTGCTTAAGTTCTCAATTTAGTTTTTGTTGTCTATTTTTTCATTCAAATGTGGGTTTTTTTGCCTTCCTGTGGTTTAATTGAACATTTTTTTTTAGAATTCCATTTTGATTTATGTGTAGTTTTTAATGTATCTCTTTGTATCATTTCACTTCTTGAGTGGTTGCTGTGGACATTTCATTATGTATGAACAACTTACCACAATCTATTGGTATTGCATTTTCTCAGTTTGAATGAAGTACGAAGATCTTTCCTTTCTTAATTTTCATTCCCTCATTTTAAATAAATTTTCTCTCTCTGTATTTAGAACCACATCAGACTATGTTATAATTTCTGCTTCAACTATGAAACATAATTTAAGATACTCAAAGGAAGGAGGAAAATACATTGAATTTAATCATATTTTTACTCTCCCTGTAGTTTTTTATTTACACTTGATATTTAGAAAATCTCTGATCTTTTTTTCTGTTTAGTGAACCCCTTTTAAGCATTCTTTTAGAGTTTGTCTTTTAGTGACAAATTCTTAGATTTCTTTCACCTAGTAATATCATGATTTCCCCTTTATTCCTGAGGGATATTTTGGGGGGATATAGAATTCTGTGTTGATCTTTCCTTTAAGCACTTGAATAATGTTCTACTTCCTTTTGGCCTCTGGTTTTCTGGTGAGAATTCTGTGTTGATAGTTCTTCCCTTTAAGCGCTTGAATAATGTTCTACTTCCTTTTGGCCTCTGGTTTTCTGGTGAGAAATCTGGTTGCCATTAGAATATTTTCCCCTATAGTTCAGGTGTTATTTCTATTTTGCTGTTTTGGGGATTTTTTTTTTTCTTTTTTAGATAGCTGGCTGAGATCTGTCCTAATTTCATTTCTTTGTGTTTATTCTGTTTAGTTTTTGTCAGCTTCTTGAATCTTTTGGTTTTTTTGTGGGTTTTTTTTTGCCAAATTTAGGATGTTTTAGACATGATTTTTTAAACTACTTTTTCAGTCCCATTTTATTTTCTTTTCCTCTCCTTTCAGGGCCCTGATAACGTGATTGTTAAATCTTTTCTTTTTTGCATCACTGTTTTCTGAGTCTCTGGCATTTTTTTAAACATCTATTTTCTCTTTGTTGTTCAGATTGGGTAATTTATATTGTTTTATCTGTGAGTTCATGGAATTTATTTTCTGTCCCTTCCACTTGGCTATTGAGCTTATGCATAGGTTTTTAAATTTTCTTTTTGTGTTTTTCAGTAGTAAAATTTGCATTTGGTTTTTATCTCATGTTTCTTTGCTGAGTCTTTCCATATTTTTCATTTCATGTCATTCATAATTGCTTGTTGCATTTTTATGATATTTCCTTTTAAATATTTATCAGTGAATTCTAACATCTTTATCATCTTGGTGGTATCTATTGCTTTTTTTTCATTCAAATTGAGATTTTCCTATTTCTTGGTATGGTGAGTTTTTATTAAAACTGGACATTTTGGATATTATGTTTTGACATTGTAGGTCTTCTGTAAACCTTCTATTTGTGGTGAGTTGTTTTGACATTGCTCTGGCAGTGGAAGGACATCTTGTTCCTAACAGGTGGGAGTAGAAGTTCAAATTTCCCCATTGGTCTTTACTAACTCCTGAGACAGGGAGAGGCACTTCATAACTGCTGGGAATGGTGTAATTATTGCTCTGTAATTTACTTGTGTGCAGGATACCAGTGCCTCATTCCTGCTCTCCTCATGGCCTCCATTAACTCAGTTCTCTCATCCAGAAGTTGAAATACTCTGAATTTAAATGAAGGTAGAAAATGTTATTTCTTTTGTTATAGGAGAATGAGAATAAGCTTCTCAGACTTGGATTTGCCAGAAATCATGATGTTATTCCCTATGGAAGTGTAAGGATTTGGCTTATTTTAAAAATCTGACTTATGTTTGATAGTTTTCCAAATAATTACAGGTAACAAAATTGAAGATTTTTACTATCTGGTTAGTTCATTAAGACTGTGAATGAAATTCAACTAAATTTTCAGTTATCTGTTTAATTTTGTCTCTTGTATCATAATTCTGTCTAGGTACAGATTGTCCAAAATTATCAGATTCTTTTTCTTAGAGAATTTTTAATTCTTTATTTTTTCTTTTATATGATTTGAGTTTTTCCACTAAAACTATTAAGTATCAGTTTTGAATTAAGATGCTGAGGGAATCTTAGGGTAGCTAGCTGCTTCTTTCCCTGGCTGTTGTTGCGGTTCTTATTATCACCGTTAGCTCAGTTTGAGGGAACTGCATATCTAAAAGGCTTTATCCCTACTACTTTTAAAAAATTTTTATTTTATTTTATTTTTTTAATTTTTAATTTTTTAAAAAAATCCTTTGAGACTTTAATGAACTTCTACAGTACATTGTTCGTTTTTGATGTAGTGCTCCATGATTCATTGTTTGCGTGTAACACCCAGTGTTCCCTGCAATACGTGCCCTCCTTAACACCTATTACTGGGCTAGCCCATCGCCGCATCCCCCTCCCCTCTAAAACCCTGTTTGTCTCCCAGAGTCCATCGTCTCTCGTAGTTCATTTCCCCGTTTACTCCCCCCTTCATTATTCCCTTCCTTCTCCTACTACTAACTTAGTAATTTAGGTTCTTATCCTAAAACCTGAATTATAAATTCGCAGCAGTCAACCACTTTCAACCACTGAACAGTATCTCATAAAGTGTGGTTCATAGGCTATCTGTAATAGAATCAACCAAAGAAGTGCTAACTAAACTGTAATGTGTATACCACTAACCTGGGGGTTCTTCATAAAGTGCAGTTTCTGATTCTGGGGTAGGGCCTGAGATTCTCAATTTCTACTAAGCTTCCAGGTGATGTCCATGCTGGTATATGGACTTCATTTTTAATAGCAAGTATGAGGTTACTTGTTAAATATCAGTCATATGTTCCATCCCAAGTCTATGAGGCACAATTTGTGTACCTGGAGTGTAGAAATATGCATTTTAATGAGATATTTATTTATACCAACAATTAAGAATTATTGCTATAATTTAGTAGTTCTTAATTATGGTTGTGCATCAAAACAACCCAGAAAGAGTTTTAAAACAGTATTGCTAGATTTACCTCAGAATTGCTGAGTTTTCCTCTCTGGCATTTGTATTTTTAATATGCAGAATACACCTGATTCTGTGTAAACAGGTTGTAAAGTATAACTGTAAATATTATAGAAAGAACTGGAGCCAGAGTCATCATGCCTGGTAGTAGAGGTTTTACCTGGAATCTGGAGAAAATATAAGACTAAAATTGAACTATGTTAGAATGTAGGGGGAAAAAGTTTCAAATTTGAAGTCTTCCACTCAGTTTCATACAGCAAAATTTCTATAATTTTAAACGATTTACTCTGTGTGTGTGTGTGTTTTAAAGACTTTATTTATCCACTTGAGAGAGAGAGAGAAAGAGAGACAGAGACAGAGCACCAGCAGAGGGGGGAGGAGGCAGAGAGAGCAGACTCCCTGCTAAGCAGGGAGCCCGAAGTGGGGCTTGATCCCAGGACCCTGAGATCAGGACCCTAGCCAAAGGCAGACACTTAACTGACTGAGCCACCCAGGCGCCCCAAACCATTTACTTTTTTAAAACATATTTTTGGTTAGTGTTGACAGTGTTTCTCAAATTAGGATCTATAGGCATGGTCTTGGAGTTATGAATTTTCCATAGTAATTTCTGATTGTAATATTTTTATTTTTATAATCATACTAGTGGAAAGATTCTGAATGATTTGAACAAATCATTTCATTCAAAAATACTGTCACATAGGTCCGATATGTGAAGTTAAATTTGTGTTGATGATTGTGTTGGCACCAACTAGTGCTATTTTAATTGCTGTGGATCAATAAAATAATAGAAGTGGACTATGCACATGTATTATGTATTCATGCCATATGATTGTAAAATTGTGATGCTGTACTATGGAATAGAATTCAAAACTGTTCAAGTAGAGACAAATGGTAAAAGGAAAGGCTAGAATAAATATAGATACACCAAATTCAAAAGAACCTGTGCAGTTAGAAACATATCATGAGGTTAATAATTTCTTTAAAAAAAATCTGTCATATACACTAATGTCATTAATTTGAATTCTAGTTGTAGTTTTATTTGTATTTATTTTATTTTTTTGTTTTATGTGTACATAACGGCCATAAGTATGAGAAATTTGTATTTTATTTTTATACATGAGTCAAAGAATTTGTAAAAGTAACCCAAAAGTGAGGATGAGCAAAAAAATTTTAAAGGTCTGTACATTCTTCAAGCTTGAAAACATTGATTTTGTTTATGTCATAGGCTTAAGTAACATATATAACATATATTTCAGACTATAGAGTTACTTGATCTTTAACATAATGGCCTATTTTAAATAAAGTTTTATACATTAGCTTTCCTTGATTCCCCTTACTGGAATTAATCCCTCCATTCTTTGAATACTTTATAGCAATTCATACACTTTACTTTCATTTTTCTTACTTGTCTACTTATCTCTCCTATTAGATGGTATTTTTTTTTTTTTGAGGGAAAAAGAGTAGATGTGTTGTAATCAAGGACAGTGCTTTTTATACTGAATTATTCGATGAAGTTTGAATTAATGGATAAATGGACGGAAGACTAACAACATCTTAGATGATTTACTATAGAGAATGATAGTGAATATAGACATAGGAACAAGATTATATTTCCAGGGTTCCTATATAACAGAAAATTCTTCAGTTTGATGGTGGTAGAAATGCATTACAAATAAAAGTATAGCTATTAAATACAATAAATTAAATTCAATAAAGTATTGATTTGTTTTATTAGGGTTATCAAATATATAGCACAAGTATAATCATGCCTTCTCCCTCACCCATGTCAAGCATCTTAAGTAAATCCCATTACTCTTTTTTATTGGGTTCAAATAAAGTCTGGGGTCTTTCTTCATTAGTCGTTTAACCACTACCCATCAGTTGGGCATTGGATGTAAGATGAAACCCTTTTGTTATCTAGTTTGTTGTCAATAAGAATGAGAGAAAATTTCATAGTATTGGTTCAAGGAATACTTCCAATCCTATTTGGATCTTTTTCATGTATTCCATCGTTCCTATACTGTAAAGATTGTCTTTATTGGAATTCTGCCTCTTGCTTCAGGTCTCATTACTGAAACCTGGCAGTTTTTAGACTTTTCTTCTCAAACTTGGAAATGACTATGTCATATTGAAGTTTACTCTTTTTCTACCTGAATTCCTAAATTTTTGTCTACTTTTATGGGATTAGTGTTTTTTTCTACTCTCCTTGTGATTCAGAAAAAGTGATCTTAAATCCTCTGTAAAATGAGTTTCTTTTTTCTACTTATATTGAATTGAAAATAGATGCTTCATGGCCTAGAAACATGACCATAAAGTTATTTCCTGTGGGACATTATTAAATACCCCTTGGCAACAGCAATTCTAGACTTCAGGTTTTAACCAGAATTGTCCAATACCATATAGGTTACACTTTAATTAGATCTTCAGTTAACCATAAGTGCATATGTAATAGGGTTTCTAGTTTTTTGGTTTTAGTGTGCAAGGGGCTTTCAGCAGAATACTTTTGAATAGATGAAGTTTGGTTTAGAGTGGTAGACTGTTGAATAATTCAATGAACCAGACTGAGAATATACATTCGACAGAGTGGATGTTCACTCTTATATAAAAGGAGGTACAAAGTGGAATTTTGTTGGGAATTTACCATTTACATTCCTTTTTTTTTTTTTTTTCCTATATTGGTCTGTTTGCCTGGCATCAGAGCTCTGTCCTCCTCTTCTAACATTTTTCCAGCTCTTTTTCCGAATAAATTGTAGGGATTATTATGATTCAATAACAGGTTCTGGCAAGGGATAACTGTGAACTTATCTCCCTTGTTTTTTTTTTTTTTTGTTTTTGTTTTTTTTTTAATGAGCGATTAAGGACTGGAAGTAGGCAAAACCAGAGTGATATGCTGTGAGTAGAAGATTCTGGTAAATTCCCAGATTTCACTTATAGGAATCATGGTTTTTTTGGCTATAGAATTATTTCCCAGAATTGGTCAGAAGGCCCATGGTGCAGATGAAGGCAGAACAAAAAAATAAAGGAATAGTAGAGTAGATCTCTGATCTTATAAACTTTCTTTATACTACTAAGATGCCAAGCATCTGAATAAAAAGTAAATAATTTATGATCTTATATAAAGAAAGCTACAAATTCTCTGATAACTCTGAAATGTATGTTCAGATGTACCTAACTTCTATTTGAAGTGAATATTACCAAAGAAAAACCAGCAGTGTAGAAATTTGTTAATTTTGCAACCAAACAGGAATGGATTTGAATCCTAGCTTTGCCACTTGCTAGCTGTCAGTCTAATGAAAGTAAAAATAAAAATTCTTGCCCTCAGTTTCCTCTTCATAAAATAGAACTATATATCTGTCTCGGAGTGCTTTAATTCTGAAAAGACTGAGAAATAATATATGTTAATGCCCATGGTAAACACTTATTTAATAATGGTTATTATTATCATCATTATTGTTTTTAATGGTATAGTTATTTATCCTCTACCCCCTACTAATAACTAAATGTTACTTGAGTGTATAGTAAATTTTATTGTTTATATAGCTATCATTACCTAATAAGTATAAGGAAAATATAATGCTGACCAAACATAAAATTTAGATATTTTAATTGTAATTTTCTTTCTTTCAGAATTACTTACTGTCATCTACCTTTCCAGAGTAAATGGCTCTATGTTGGAACAGAAAGAGGAAATACACATATTGTAAATATTGAATCTTTCATTCTTTCTGGATATGTTATCATGTGGAACAAGGCAATTGAGCTGTAAGTTTGAACTTGAATACCACTTCATTTGGCTTGAATATTTCATATGGTTATGTAAAGCTTGTCAAATTACAGTTATTTGAAACATTTATAGCTAATTTATGATTAATTTGAGTGTAAAGTTTAGCTAAAATAAATTAAAACTGTAAAGACTTTTAAAAATATTGTAGTATTAACATACTCTAATTTTAGACTTTCTGAATACTTCAGGGTTTCTGAATAATTAAGGGTTATGTATGTAAAATTTGATGATAAAATACTAAGGCTTATTCTAAAAGTTATACATGGAAATCATCTCATTTTTTTATGGTTGTTCTTAGTATAGCCACTTCCAGGGGAATGGCAAGTGGATTGTGGTAACATTTAGTTTTATGTAAAAATAATTATGATAAGTTCACTTGTTTTTTATTGCTGGTAGCTCCTTCTTCACTTGCCTCACTAACATATTGTTCAGGGTTCTAAGGAGAATCAACTTATCAATATTTTTTATGTTGTGACATATACAGCTATTTGGATATGTGGTTAGTGGTAATTACCGCTTTGACTTTGGCAGTGATACTTAAGTTTATGCACATGTAAAATGTAATGGAATTCCAAGCCATCTTTATGTATGTACACAAATAGTTCTCCTGGTCACTGTGTTAATCAGAAAAACAAATTGTCTTTAATAAATGTTTATGCTCTGTGCATATTAGGTCCTTAATAAGATATGTTTAACTTGAGGCTGGCTCATTTTTTATATATAAATATAAATATTATATATAAATATAATAAAAATAAATACTATAATATATTATGATATTATAATGAATTATATTTATATATTATAATAAAATAATAATAAAAATAAATATTATATATAACATATATAATAAAAATGATATATATATATAATTACATATATATATACATATACATGTACATATACATATATATATATATGTATATATATTCTGAGTTACATAATTATTCTCCAGAACTCTGATTAAAACAGCCTATTTAAATGAGGCTTGATTCTGGTCTTTATAATAAATCTATTCCCTATCTTTTAATGTTTCAGCATGCCTGTATGTATAGGAAAGGTTGTTACTAACGATACTGTTACAACATTCCTTTTGTATTATGTCCTAATGGGTCTTTTGTTAGTGACAATTCTTCCTCCCTGATTAGATTAAGAACTGCCCCTGGGCAAAAAAATCTTTGTTCCTTTCTTTTTCTTTATACTTGGCTTATTTTGGTGCTTTCCACAGAGCGGCTACTAAATGACTGATGACATTATTGAAGAATTAGTTACACACTAATATATTGACTTAGAGCTTCATTTATAATTATAATTGGTATGAACTATTTTACTGATATATGTTTTAATGTTCTACATGTGTATTTTTAAGTTTTTTTTTTTTTAAGATTTTATTTATTTATTCGACAGGATAGAGACAGCCAGATAGAGAAGGAACACAAGCAGGGGGAGTGGGAGAGGAAGAAGCAGGCTCATAGCAGAGGAGCCTGATGTGGGGCTCGATCCCATAACGCCAGGATCACGCCCTGAGCTGAAGGCAGACGCTTAACCGCTATGCCACCCAGGCGCCCCTACATGTGTATTTTTAAAAACGTTAAATTTAAAAACATTTTTTAAAACATTTATTTTATAGACTATATAGAATTATGTCTCCCAAAAAATTATTTAATTTTTTAGCTATTTGGGAAAGGTTTTCCCACTATAATCTGAGTTCTATAAAAGTGGTAACTAGGGCTGAAATTAATGCTTGCTTTCATAATTTTCTTAGGATACTGATAAAAATGTAAATAAACTTGAGAGGTTGAAATATAGAACTTTTATACAAATTTAATATTAGTACAAATAGTAATATATGTATTATTTGTGTTCAGTTAAATGCTGCTGATTAAGAAGTTTATTATCGAGATAAATCCAGTATTTCACCACTTTTGCTATTGTTTCCATATTCATATGCTTAACAAATACTTTTCATAGTTTAATACTACCTGAATTAGTGACCTATACTTTACCTCTATGTATTTATATAGTCTAAACTTTATGATTTCAGGATTAATGATGAATTTAAAAACTATACAGGAGGGTAAAATTAAGAGGAACTAAAGTAAAATAAAGCACTTTCATTTTTCATGTTATGATCTTAGACATTTGATACAGCATAAGAATAGAAATAGATTTATATAAATCTGATCATTTAGAGAGTTGTACATGTCTCTGAAAGTGTCCTGAAATATCCTCTAGAAATTATTAGACAGCATCACCTCCTGAATGTTTCCTGGTTTACTTAGACCAGTTTTCCGAAAGTGTATTCCATGAAATTATAGATCCATTGTGATCTACCTAATGCCAACTGCCAGTCTCGTAGAACTGTCTTTTAATTGCCCTCTACCTATTGAGATACATTAGAAAATGCACGCCACTTCCTGTTAATATGTGTCAAGTGTATGGGACAATAATAAAATATTTATTTAAGAGTCATTTCATTAATAGAATTTTACACACAAATTTTAACAATACATTGTCTAAGTATGACAAATGAAGAATTGTCTTTAAGAGATACGTGAAATTATTTTAAGTTCTTACTTGAAATACTTTTTATTCAATGTTATTTTTCAGTTTGTTTCTATTATTAATGAAGTCTCTTGATTATACTTTTAGGCTGTTCTCATAATTATAAATAGTTTGTGTTCCCAAAATGTATATATTGATTATTTGGAAACTGGAACACATTTTCCATAGAAACAGTGACGTTTGTGGAACACCTCATAAAATAGTAGCAGAGAACTAAATGGACATTTAAAATTTTTTCTATGGGAAAATATGTTCCAGGTTACAGTATGAAAACAGATGTTTCTGCAGGGCAGCCCTAGCTTTTTAAAAAATGTAATCTATTTTTTTTACATATGATTAATGTTTGAGCATGAAATTAATTATTAAACATAAGTGTAAGGTTTGTGTTTAACAATCACTCAAATGTGTTTATTGTGCACTATGGTATGCTAGATACTGGAAACAACTCTGAACTGGGGAGACATAGTTACTGTCCTCTTGGGGCTTTCAGTCTAATGAGATTAATTAAAAAGGCAATTACAATATATTGGGAATAAAATGTGGCAATTCCATAAGAAGGACACCTAACATGTGGTCTCAGAGAAGTATCTGCAAAGGAAATTACATCTATGTTGAGATCCAAAGGATGAGAATTTTAGTTAGTTGAGTGAAGACTTGGGAGAGAAAGGTAAGGGTGTTCTAGGAAGAGGGGATAGAAGGTTTAAGGATAGAATGTGAGAGAGTTTTTATTCCATGCACAGAAATTTTAAGTAGTTTAGTTTGTTGGAATACCTGGGAGAGAGTATGATAAAAGATAAAGGTTGAGGAGAGGTAATCAGGGTATATAATATGAAAAGGCCTTGTAGGGCAGTTTGAGAAGTTTGGACTTAAAGGCCAGGAGCTGGATTTTGAAGGGTTTTAAGCAGAGAATTGACTTGATCAAAGTTGCATTTAGGAAGACTACTCTGAAGGCAGGTATAGAGAAATGATTAAAGAAAGAAAAAACTGTATTCTTGGTAAACATTATCATTGATTTAGGAGTGGAAATAAGCTGACATAATTAAATACATAGAAGATAGATGAGGCAAGGCTTGGGTATTATGGGAAGATATAACAATGGAGAAGAATTAAGAGTGACCCCCAGGTATTAGGCTTGAGCAACTATGTAGATAAGGGTGACATTTAGTGAAAGAAAGAAAGAGATTGAGTAGGTTGGGGGGAAAATAATGAGTTCAATTTTAGGTAGGTTGAATTGTATGTGTTTATAAAACATTCAAATGGAATTGGTATGGGAAAATGGTAGGGAGTGGTCTATATGGATCTGAAGGTAATGAGATAGAATATATGGTATTGAATGCACATTCATGCACATTCATTGTGCATGAAGAGTGTATAGAAAACAGGTAGCAAACTAGCAGTCAACCAATTCTGACTCACGGATATGTTTTGTTTGGCTATCAGAGTATTTAAATATGTTCTGAGTTATTTCTAATATTTGAAAATTGGTAGAGTATAAATAAAAATTTGGATTTCCACATTTTCATGAAAATTCATAATGAGACAATTCTAGTTCAGTATTCTTGCATGGCAGTCAGTAATCAGCTGGAACTGAGTAATAACTTTCCTTTTGCAGGTGGATAATGTGCTGTCCAGTTTGGTACAGTTCTCATTCAGTCTATTTGGTTCATTTACAATACCTGCCTGGCTCCTGTGTGCTCTTGAATTCATGACCATATATAATATGGGAATAGATGACAGACTAGGATAGAATACAAAGGAATATCAATATTGAAGATATAGGAGAGAAAGAAGGCCCATATAAGAAACTATTAAGAAGCCATCATGCTAAATGAGGATAAATAGGGATACCGAGAAGAATTATTACGGATTATTTAGATGGATACTATATGATTTTAACTTCACTGATAATTCTATCTAAAGTAGTTTTTGTAGAATTTACAGAATCCAGAGTACACCAATGCTTTTTTATTTTTTAAGTCAATTTCTAATGACCATAAGTTTTTCAAGGAATGCCTGATGGTTTTTGGAAGTATAAGGTCAGGGGAAAAGTCAGAAAAAATGTATCAAAATGTTAGTAGTCATTATATTTAGGCAGTAAAATAATATGAGAGATTTTTTTCTTTTGACAGTATCTTCTAAGTTTAAAATTCTTTTTTTTTACAACAAATAATGTATCTTCTATAGTCTGAAAAAGTCAATACAAATAACTGAAGTTTAATGCTAAATTCTTTTCTGAACTTGAGTGTTTTACAAACTCTGACAGTCTAAATGGAAAAGTTTTGCATATGGTCTAACTAGTGTTTCTCAAAGTATATTTCAGTGATTCCCTAAATACGGTCAATGAGAAATAATTCTATGGGCTAGTACTTTGGGAAAATATTGAAGATTTTAGTATTCACTTGAGTATTATGCCTCTAAGAAGCTTTGTAGAAGGAAAAAAAAATTATGTTTAATTCAGGGTTTCCCAAACTTTTTGATATGGAACACTCTTTATGTGAAATACCTTATATATTCATTAGTTTATCATGGAGTACGCTTTGGTATTTGTTGTTCCAGTCGTACCCAAGAAACAGGAGTTTGTAGTTTATTGAATACTAATAGTTTTCAAAGGATAAATGAAGGACACTGTTCCTTATGAGAGGCACTTTACTCTAATAAAACACTGCATTTAGAATGCAGATAGTAACTCTAGTTTCCAATTATTCCAGTGATTTACAACAGTCATAATACTATTCATTGAGTACTTACTATGTTTTGGCATTATATTAGGTGCGATATATAAATATTATAATCCTCATAATTACTCAGTAGGATCAGTACTACTATCTCCATTTTTAGATAAGAAAATTTAGGATAAACCAATAACAAAATATCTAATAAGTCTGTATTTATTCCTCTGAGTCACTGTGGGGAGTCAGTGTCTGGGAAACCTGGAGTTACTTCGTTTGTCACTTTTATCTGATCCCAGAAAGTTTAAAATTTATTCTTTACTATTCGTAAAGAATCTTTGATAGTTTTCATGTATGCATAAGAAATAAATTATATTTTAAAAAGAAATAAATTATAACTATGTCAATATAATCATAATAGGATTAATCTGGCATAATTAGACTGTTGAAGAAAGGATGTGGAAAAACGAGCAAAAACAAATCTATGGTCCTATCAGGTCATATTGTATTTAAACATGACATAATCATATTCAACAATGATATGTTAAAGTAGGAAATATAAAAGAAACATGCCAGATATCAGAGTAGAATAAATTTAAAGTCAGATTTACAGAGCACAGGTCCTTTTAACACTATGCACTTAGACACATATTTATCTGTATGGATTACCCTGGATAACCAAATAAATGAGACATAACCAGTGAACTAGGTTTCCCCAGTTTGTCGGTAAGCTGGCTATCACTAGAGAGAGTTTCTTTGTAAATCAAAGGAGCTATTGTACTTTATGTCAAAGGAAATTGTAAATCAGTTATGTACTTTGCAATTTGGCTCAAACAGGCTTATAGCATTAGCCTTGTGGCTGCGTAAGTTATCTTTGTCTGTGTAAGTTCAATTTCAAATTTTCAGAGGCTTAGCTCTGGCAACAAACATATAAATACCAATTCATAAATTCATAATTTGATGAAGACATAATTCATCTTGACTATTCATAATTTTTCTTTGATAATGAAGAAACAGAGTTGATAACATGAAAAAATCTAAAGCATCACTTTCATTATTAACAGTGTCTCTTCAAATATATAATTTTTATGCTATAGAAATGAAGAATCCCACTGTTATGTGGATCTATGCTCTTAAACGTGATTTTTAAAAAATTTAAAAAAATTACACCTACTTTAATAGCATTAATAAGAGAAAGAAAAGTAGTCTTAAAGAAAAACAACCAAAACTCAAATGAATCTAAGTTTAAACCTCAGAATATTGGGAGTGTATTCCAAAGTAATTTCTTTGTTCCAGTCTATAATGGTAAGGTGTTTTAATTATTGTTTTTTAATTACTATTTTGAATTGATTTAACAGATCCACAAAGACTCATCCAGGTCCAGTTGTACATTTAAGCGATAGCCCAAGAGACGAAGGGAAAGTGAGTATTACAATACCATTATTCTTGCATTTATTTTCCTCATTCTTGAATGAAGGTGTTTCTTACTATTATTTTGTACCTAACTTGTAGCACAGTTCAAAGCATTCAGTGTTTTCTAAATTAAAATATGTTGAATGAATGAGCAAGTAATGAATAAATGAATTATTCACACTAATAATGGTCTTAAATTAAGTCTTTGTTTTCACCTAGAGCTAAAGTTGGTATTTAATTCTAGAATTTTGAGGAAGGTATGGAATATGTGGAACAACTTGAATTTTCAAATATTCTATGCTGGAACATAACAGTATGGTTATCAATATCATTAATCATTGGCCTCTGCTATTCAGTTTTGGTAATGATAAATGGCCAATACTAAATAATCATAAATTAGCCAATCTTGATTTTATAAATAGGTAATTATATAGAAAATGTTCTGAGGTTATAGAAATAATTCTCATTCATTTTGATTATTCATAATTTTCTTTTGATGATGAGAAAACAAAGTTGATAATATGAAAAGATCTAAAGCATCACTTTCATCATAAATATGGCCTCTTCAAGAATTTATTTTTAGCTAAGTACCATAGAAAACGCCTGAGTAAATTAGTTAGTATAGGTTTGCTTCTTTATTTTTAAATGATAGAAACTGAATTTGCCTAATAAATATTGAGTCTGAAAGTCAAGTCTGCCTAATGGTAATAGAAAGAACACTGGATTTCTTCAAATTGATCCATAAATACAGTGTTATTCCAATCAGGTGGCATCAGAATTTACTTATTTTTAAAGAAATGATTTTAATATTCTTAAGAAAAAGAAAATATTTTTCTCCACATCCTCACCAACACTTGTTATTTCTTGTGTTTTTTATTTTAACTATTCTGACAGGTATAAGGTGATATCTCATTGTGGTTTTGATATGCGTTTCCCTGATGATGAGTGATGTTGAGCATCTTTTCATGTGTGTGTTTCATCTGTATGTCTTCTTTGGAAAAATGTCTATTCGGGTCTTCTGCCCATTTTTTAATTGGATTATTTGGGTTTTTTGGTGTTGTATCAATTCTTAATATATTTTGGATATTAACCCCTTGTTGAATATATTATTTGCAAATATCTTTTCCCATTCAGTAGGTAGACTTTTTGTTTTATTAATGGTTTTCTTCACTGTACAAAAGCTTTTTTTTTTTTTTTAACATTTATTTATTTATTTATTTATGAGGCACCTGGGTGGCTCTGTCTGTTAAGCATCTGCCTCTGCTCAGGTCATAATCCCAGGATCCTGGGATCAAGCCTCATGTTGTCGGGCTCCCTGCTCAGCGGGGAGTCTGCTTCTTGCTTTACCCTTCCCTGCTCCTTGCTCTCTGTCTCTCAAATAAATAAAAAAGATATATTTATTTATTTTAGAGAGAGAGAGCATGAGTGTGAGTGGGAAGGAGGGGCAGAGGGAGAGAATCTTTTAAGCAGACTCCCTGCTGAGTACAGAGCCCTACCCTGGATGGATCCTATGACCCATGAGATCATGACCCAAGCCGAAAGAAACTAAGAGCTGGATGCCTAATGGACTGAGCCACCCTGATGCCCTTGTACAAAAGCTATTTATTTTGGTGTAGTCCCAATAACTTAATTTTGCTTTTGTTTTCCTTGTGTGAAGAGACATATCTAGAAAAATACTTCTATAGCTGATGTCAAAGAAATTACTGCCTATGTTTTCTTCTAGGAGTTTCATGGTTTCAGGTCTCACATTTAGATTTTTAATCCATTTTGAGTTTATTTTTGTGTATAGTGTAAGAAAGTGGTCCAGTTTCATTCTTTTGCGTATAGCCATTTAGTTTTCCCAGCGCTTGTGTTGGCAGCACATATACTAAAATTGGAGTGATACAGAGAAAATTAGCATGGCCCCTGGGCAAGGATGACATGCAAATTAGTTTTCCCAGCACAATTTGTCGAAGAGACTGTCTTTTCATCATTGTGTATTATTGTCTCCTTTATCATGGATTAATTGACCATATAAGCATTGGTTTATTTCTAGACTCTGTATTCTGTTCATTGATCTATATGTCTGTTCTTGTACCAGTATCATACTGTTTTGATTACTACAGCTTTGTAGTGTATCTTGAATTCTGGGATTGCGATATCTCCAACTTTATGCCCTGTTGGTGGTAATGCAAAATGATACAGCCCCTGCGAAAAATAGTATAGAAGTTCCTCAAAAAATTAAAAATGGAACTACCATATGATCCAGTAATTACACTATTGGATATTTATCCAAAAAACCAAAAACACCCATTTGAAAAGATATATGCATCCCTATGTTTATTGCAGCATTATTTACAATAACCAACATATGGTAGCAACCCGTGTGTCCATCCCCAGATGAATGGATAAAGATATGGTATATATAGACAATGGAATATTACTCAGCTATAAAAAAGAATGAGATCATGCCATTTGCAACAATATGGATGAATCTGAAGGGTATAATACTTAGTGAAATAAGAGAAAAGACAGATACCATATGATTTCATTCATATGTGGAATTTAAGAAACAAAACAAATGAACAAAGAGAAAAAGAGACAAGCAAAAAACCAGAGTCTTAATTATAGAGAACAAATCTGTGGTGGCCAGAGAGGAGGATGTTGGGGAGAGGGGTGAAATAGATAAATGAGATCAAGAACACACTTATCTTGATGAGCACTGAATAATGTATCGAATTGTTGAATTATACATATTGTACACCTGAAACTAATATAAACTGTATTAATTATACTTCAATTAAGAAGAAAAATTAAATTAGTAACTATAAATTTTTAAAAAGGAAAGTGTTTTAAGACATCTTTTATCTTTTATTATTTTTTTTCTTCAAGTTTTTATTTAAATTCCAGTTACTTAACAGTGTAATATTAGTTTCTGGTATAGTTTTTAGTAATTCATCACTTACATACAACACCTAGTACTTATCACAGCAAGTGCCCTCCTTAATACTCATTACCCATTTAACCCATCCCCCACCAACCTCCCTTCTAGTAACACTCAGTTCGTTCTCTATAGTTAAGAATCTGTTTTCTGGTTTGCCTCTCTTTTTTTCCCCCCTCTGTTCATGTCTTTTCTTTCTTAAATTCTACAAAGGAGTGAAATCATATAGTATTTGCCTTTCTCTGGCTGACATTTCACTTATAATACTCTAGTTTCCTTCATGTCATTGCAGATGGCAAGATCTCATTCTTTTTTATGGCTGGGTAATAGTCCAGTGTGTGTGTGTGTGTGTGTGTGTGTAATCTTTATTCATTCATCAGTCGATGGGCATTTGGGTTCTTTCCATAATTAGGCTATTGTTAAAAAGAAATACAGTACATTGTGATATTGGAACAAGGGGATACAAAATGACCAATAGATCTAAATGGATATCCAGAAATGGTTCAGACATTTGATGTAATTTTTGGATATTTTAGAGAAGATGTTTTAGGACATAATAAACTATTGAATAAATGCCGTTGAACAACTGGCTATTTTGAAAAAAATAGTAAGGTCTCTACCTTATACCATTCACAGAAATAAATTCCAGATGGAGAAAATATGTAAATGTTAAAATCACAACTCAGAAAGTTTTAGAAGAAACTATAGGAAATGGGTTTTTACTGTGAAGTAGGGACCTCCTTGGGCAAGACATAAAACCTAAAAGCTTTAAGGAATATACCATAACAAGACAATCATGGTAAAAGACAGGCAAGAGTGGGAGATATTTGCTTACATATGTAGTAGGCAAATAATAAACATGTAAAATATATAAGGAACTTGTACTAAATCCTCATCTTTCATAATAGGAAATCAATAGATAATGTTTAATTAATATATCAAGAAATGGCAATATGAACATATTTAGAAATATGGGAGTAAGTCTACTAGAAAAGACCATTGTAAGAGTTGAAGATGTGGTTGCCTCTTACCTCTAGAGAGCAGAGTTTGGCTGCTGACAGGAGGAAATGGCCTCACTAATAATTACTAGGGAAATGCATTATCCCATTTTTTCCACATCAGACTGGCAAAACATTAAAAATATTAATAATATCAGGTAATGGAAAATATTAATAATTGAGAAATGGAAATCTAGATACAGCAGTAGTAGGTATATACACCAGTATAGGTAATTTGGCGTTATCACCATTTAAAACATATATTCATTATGATTTAGAAAATTCATTTCAGATGTCTATCCTATTTATATGACCAACGGGAAAAATATTGAAAACAGCCTAAAGTTCAATTAATAGAAAATTGAATAAATGAATGCTAATATATTCACACTGTACAATGCTGTACTGACATGGAAAGTTCTTTAAGCCATGATTTTTCAAAGAAAAGTTGCAGAACCATGAGTACACTATAAAACCACTTGAAAATGCATTTGTATTTTTATTATATATTCAAATACCCAAGAAAAAAGTCCTGAAAGCATATGTACAGATCTGGGGAGGATACTGGAGATTGGAACTAGGGAAAATGATCAAAGGTATTGATTATTTCCTTTGCATTCAAATTTTTATGAAAGAATATAATGTGTTAATTATGTAATTAAAAATTAAAAGGAATGCAAAATAAATTTGTATTAGAGTCAGAAGACTGTATGTTTGAATTATGGCTCTACTACTTATTAGCATATAATCTTGAATAAATCATTTGACTTCTTGTAGACTAGTTTTCCCATCAATAGCCTTTTGACATTTAGAAGTTTTTTATTTTAATATATTCAACTTTATCAGTCTTTTCATTTGATTCTTGCATTTTGTTTCTTAGCAAATCATTTCTTCCTGAGGTAAAATATAATCCTTTTTAAGAAAAAAATCAGTTTTAAGGTTTTCCATTTCACAATTAGATTTTAACCTAAATAAAATTTATTTTATGTTGGTTTGAGATAAGGGATACTTATGTTTTTACATATAAATAATTGATTTATTGAATAGTCACTTCAGTTACCACTAATGTATAAGAAAATCTCACCATATATCAGTTCCCATATTTGGATGGGTCTTTTTCTGGACTTTTTCCTCTGTTGCACTAATATGTTTATTTATTATTGTACTTTTACTACATTTTATTAGAAATAACTAATAAAAGTTGCAGAAAATACCTTGTTATCTGATAGGCCTGCCCCCTCTCCCTTCTCCGTCTTGGCTTTTTCTGATTATTTATTGTACTATATACATTTTAGAATCAGTTTATCAAGCTCTATTTTAATCCCTGCTGGAATTTTGCTTGAAACTTGGGCATATTGATTAGAAAAAATTTACTTCATTAAGATACGAGTGTTCCATCTATACACATGATATATTTCCTTTGGTTTTCTTACCTTTTTCTATATAGCTTTGTAACTTTTCCCACAAAATTCTTACATATCTTTTGTTAGCTTAATCCTAAGTACTTTACAGATTTTATTGCTCCTGTGAATTAATTTTCTTAAATTTTAATTTTAATTAATTTTAGTGTATAAAATATTGATTTTGTTATTTTGTGTTCATTGCATCACCAAATGTTCTGTTTTTAAAAGCTGTCCTTGGATTATCTGGAATATTCTACATATAAAAGTGTAGAAAATGTAGACAAATTTAGTTTTGTTTTAAATTTATATATTTTTATATACATATTTGTTTTCTTGGATAGGAACCCAGTGCAGTGTTGAATATAAATGGTTTTAACGGGAACTTTCTTTCATTTCCAACTGCAAATGAAATGTCTCCCAAGATTTCAACATTAAGATGTTTGCTGCAGGTTGTTGGTTGAATGCTTTAATGAAGTTAAAAAGTTTCCACCTATTTCCAATATTCTAAGTTTTAAATTGTAGTGTTGAATTTTATTGTATGTTTTTCTACATGTATTGAGATATGTTTTGTGCTAATCTCAGCCTATTGATAATGATGGTCTACAAATACTTGGGGACACTCAATTGGGCCCGAGGCCAGGCCTCACAGACATTTCCCTTTTTCAGAGCCAGTGTTGTGATTGGACCAGCCTCTTGGTTCTTATAACAGTCAAGATGCACCTCAGCAACAACCATCAGGGAACTTTGAAAAGAGTTTATTATTCACAAGTCTTAGAGGGTACACAACATGTTTGGGGCTACTCAATGAAGTCATGGCTAGAGAGTGAGAGAGTACATGGACCTGGGGTTCAGTTTTTATTGGGGTCAAGGGTGGGGTGCCTAGGGTTTCCCACCTTCACTTCATTTGTGAATTTAAAACATAAGAGTGGGATTAAAGTGTGGGAAGGAAAAAGTAAGCTATCAATCAAATTATCAGTTTATATTCAGCCAAAGCTTTCTAAAGAAGGGGAACTTCATGGGTGGGGCAGCCTGGCTTTTTATCTAATAATGTAGCTGACAGTGTGTTTATTCAAGATGGATGTCTGAAGAGGATGCCGCAGCAATTAAAAGCTTAATGTTAAGCACTTATATCACAATAAAAAAAGCTTACTCTCAGGTATTTACACTACAAGATGACTATTCCTTAATTTGTTAATTTGTTGAAATGTTAATGGATTTTCTAATTTTAAAAATTTTACATTTCTGGTATAAATTCAACTTGGAAAAGACAAACTTCCATGGTTGTTTGGTGGTGAAGTAAAAGAAGGAACAAATTACTTATGTTAAGGTTTGTACTGAAACAGCATAGTATCAAGGAATTAGAAAATAGACCATCCTCTAAGATACCATTTACTAAAGAAACTGTGCATAACTATATCAAACTGAAGAGTGTGCTCTTGAACTGAGAGATGCCTATATTGGACATAATACTGTGTATATCTCCTTGAATTCTCTCAGCCTTGTTTGTCTCCCAAATTCTTCACTGTTCATTTCATCTCGGTTTTGGCAGGATTAATCAGCTTCTTAAAGTACTCTTTCCTTAAGTTGACTGGCTATGCCAAGTCTAAGCTCCTCCCTTTAATTCTGTATTCAGATAATGTGCCATACTATAAGGCATGCCATACTATAATATAGATATTATATTTCAAATAATGTGCCATATTATAAGGCAATCCTTAATGGCGGCCAAAGGGGTCAAATGATACAACTCTGAAGTGAGGGGGTATTAATTTCCCATAGAGAAAACCTTAACCAATATTAGACAAGACACAAGAAATAAAATTCTCCTTTCCTTCCTGTAGTTGGGCTATTCTTAATTATGGTTTTTACGCAGAAGCTGTTATAGACATCCAGCAAGGCCAAGCAGATACACCTGCTAAGCCATTGCCTGTGCCTCTTCTGCTTCTCCCTATGAAATAGTGATTTGTGTGATTATATATCATCTTACTTTTACTTCTTTGCTTTACTTCACTTTTCCTTTATTATTACAGCCCTGAGATTGTACTTCTCAGTGAAACATTAGCACTTAAGCCTACCTCAGGCTGTTTTCTGCAGAACCCTGGTTAAGACAATAGTTATCAGGGGGTGCCTGGGTGGCGCAGTCGTTAAGCGTCTGTCTTCGGCTCAGGGCGTGATCCCAGCGTTCTGGGATCGAGCCCCACATCAGGCTCCTCTGCTAAGAGCCTGCTTCTTCCTCTCCCACTCCCCCTGCTTGTGTTCCCTCTCTCACTGGCTGTCTCTGTCAAATAAATAAATAAAATCTAAAAAAAAAAAAAAAAGGACAGTAGTTATCAGAATTGTTCTAGATGAGGGATTGGAAACTACAGCTAGTGAGATAAATCTGACTTGATGGCTGTTTTTGTAAAACGGTTTATTGGGACACAGTCATGCTCACCATTAACATATTGCCTGTGGCCACTTTCTAACTACAAGACCAAAGCCAAGCATTTGTGACATAGCTATAAAGCTTGCAAAGCCTAAAATATTTACTATCTAGCCCTTTACATAAAAAGTTTGCTGACTCCTGTTCTAAATTGTAGACCCTTAGGATGGGACTTTGGACTTGAATTGTCTCCTGCTTAAAATCAAAGAACCATTGAAGGTGCCAAGTGAGGTGGTGTTATCATGCACTGATATCACAATTACTTAAACATCCTCCTATGATTAATTGGGAAAGGGGCTGATGGAAAGGTAAGACAATTGAAGATCAAGTACTATGGTGTTTAATTGATAAAAGGCAATGGTAGATTGTAATGATGATGGAAAAACCAGCTTCCTTTGATGCCACTTGTATTATTTTCTATTCTGATATAAATTATAACAAATTTAGTAGTTTGAAACAACAAAAATGTATTATCTTACAGTTCTGTAGGCTAGAAGTCCAATAAAGGTCTCACTGAGCTAGAATTCAAGATATTGACAGGGTTGCACTCCTGTCTGGTAGCTCTAGAGGAGAATCTATTTTCTTGCCTTTTTCAGCTTTTATAAACTGTACACATTTCTAGGTTTGTAATTCCCTTCCTCCATCTTTAAAGATAACATAGCATCTCTTTTTAACCATAGCTGGGAGAGGTCCTCCAGTCTTAGAGACTCATGTGATTAGATTAGGCCTACTTGGATAATCCAGAATAGTCTCTTCATCTCAACAAATCTTAATTACAACTGGCAAGTCTTTTTTTCTTTTTTTCATTTAAGGTAATATATTTACAGGTTCTGAGGATTAGGGTGTAGACATCTTTGGTAGGCATTATTTTGCCCACCAAATCACTGGAGACTGTATGAAAATAACAGGATTAACTCGGAACAGTTAATTACTGACTTAAGGCATGTCAGAGGCTCTTTAAGGAAGCTTTAAAGGAACTCTTCCTGCAGCTTGAGGGCAGACTGTGCTAAAAATAGGCCTGTTTAGAAAGGGATAAATACATAGTTTGATAGGTCTTATTTGTTAAAATCAAAGCCCTGATAAGAAAAGAATGTGACCCTGACTCCTGGTATATTCAGTTTCTAGCATGGCCATAACAAAATTCTATATGCTGGGTAACTTTAAACAACAGAAATTTATTATTTCAGTTTGGAGGCTGGAAGTCCAAAATTAAGATCGTGGTCAGGCCATGCTCCCTTTCAAGGCTTTAGGAGAGACTCCTTCCTCGCCTCTTCCAGCTTCTGATGCCTCCTAGTGTCCCTTGATTTGTAGCAGGGTAACTCTGGTCTTCTTCTGTCTTCACATGATGTTCCTCTCTGTCTCTGTGTCCTCCCTTCTTTTATAAGGACACTAGTCACTGGTCTTAGGACCTATCCTAAATGAATAATTCAATAATTTCAAAAATTATTTTTTTTAAGATTTTATTTTTAGTAATCTCTCCACCCAATGTGGGGCCCAAACTTACAACCCTGAGATCAGAAGTCTCATGCTTCACTGACTGAGCCAGCCAGGCACACCTCATCTCAAAATTCTTAACAAATTACAGCTGTAAAGACTCAATTTCCAAATAAAGTCACATTCTAAGGCTCCGCGAGGACATTATTCAACCACTACACCTGAGATACGGAAATTTGTGTACATAAGCCTGAAAATATTGTAAACCCCACCCTCTCCAATTTTCTTGAACAGTGGAAGTACCTTTTGCACTATTTTCAGAGAATGGTTTCTCCTTTCCTAAAAGACTTAAATGACCAATGAAATGAGGTAGTTTTCTTGCCTGATGATGTTTATTTACCCTCACAAGATCAACCTTCAATTCCATTACCTCCAGGCCATTCATCAGAATTGGATCTCAGATTTCAGCACAGCCTAAAAGGTAAGCGTAAGTTTTCCTCCAGGAAGAAATAGGCACTACATAGGAACCCTTTCCCCATCAAAGGAATTTAGGACCTGGATAATACTGACTAACAGTACATCAAGTGTATAGGAATGTTTTTTAAGGGTTTGATCATTAGGGGTTGCATAGAGGAGAGTTCATTTACATGGGGGCACTCAACCATGATTTGAGACAATGCTTTGAGGACACCTGGATCTGGTCCTAATCATTTGTTGAGATGGCCCCTTGAAGATGGACTCAACAAAGGCATATGGTAAATAAAGTAGAGAGGCTAGGGCTTTTTGGTATAGTATTAAAGAAGGGGTCAGAAGATAGGGAGATGAGAATGTTAAAATGGTTATATTATATTTGTCCTGGCATCTCACCTCCTGACCTCCTAGAGGGCTCTTAAGGACACTGTCTTCGCTTAACCTAATAAGGAGTGCTCTGGAAAGATCAGTACAAGCATATTTGAGAAGTTTGGTAGGAATTGTCCTTTTTTGGCTTTTGTTGACAGTAGGAGATGATGGCAGAAATCCAGGCTCTGTAGTATCTATGGGGATTAAATATCATGGATTGGTAGAGGCCAGATGGTAATATTTGACCATCTGGCAATGTGAACATAATTACCATAACAAGCAGTAAGCCTGGATGGCAATGCAGAAATCTATGGTAATAGCTAATATATCATGCTGTTTCTAGGAGCAAAATTAGGTGAGCAGCTGACTGGGATGTTGTTTGATTTGCATAACCAGAAAAAAAAAAATCAACTCTTGACACTGACCACCAAAGTGGAAATTCACAGCACTTCATCAGGTTTCCAGATATAAGCCAGCTTACAGATCTAGAGCCCACTGATAGAAAGGGAGAGGCCAGTTGCCTCTGAGGAAGGACCCTGAAGTGCTTCCGTAAGTACATACAATAATTATGGAAGCATCTGTGGTTATTTGCAGAAGTAACTGTTTACTTTTCTAGTATTGTTAGCTATAGGGTTGGAGCAGGCATTAATATCAAAAGATCCAAAAAGTGTGATCCTCCAGTTAGAATCATGGCATATGGAACTAGTTAACTAGGTGATAAATGATGTTTTGACCCAAGTGTTTCTCATAGTAGGTCCAATGGGTATTCAGACTCACCCAGTTATTTTACACCACAATTGTATAGTCTATAGTTATGCACAGAAGCTGGCATAATTGTCTTATTGGTTTTCTGACATTGGAATTAGAGCCATTATAATTGGAAGGGACACACGGAAACTCCTAAAACTTGTCTTTCCTTACCATTATTGTAAACAAAAACCAGGATGTATTTCTGGAGGAGTTGCAGAGATTAGCACAATTAATTTGAATGATGCAATAGTAGTCACTGATATATCCTTGTTCCATTGTCTGGGTTCTGCAAAAAACAAGATGGATTGAGCTTTGTGTTAGTAAACCACTGTAAAATTGACCAAGTGAATGCCCCAGTGACAGCTGCTTTGCTGGTCATACTTCTATAGGTGCAAATCAATAACAGGCTGTCTCCTGATAAACAATTATTGATTTAGTGAACTCTTTTTTTCTCAGTATATCAGCAGAGAAGACTAAAAGCAGCTTGCTTTTATAGAAAGGGAAAGCAGTATAACTTCATAATTTTTTCCCAGGACTATGTTATTTTTCATATTCTGTCATAATATAGTTCTAAGGAAACTTGATTGTCTTGACAGTCTTTAGAAAGGATACTAGTTCATTTTCTTTACTATATAATACTAATTGGATCTGGTGAGCAAAAAGCGGTAAGTACCTCTCTAGCTAACAAGATTTGTGTCAGAGGGTGGGAAGAAAATTCCATAATGATCTAGGACCTTGTCTTATATGTGATGATTTTGAGGGTTTAATGGTCTGGGGCATGCAGGGGTATCTCCTCTAAGGTAAAGCATAAGCTTTTGTAATTCTCTTTGATGGGCCTTTTTGGATTTAGATAATAGTATATAGTATATTCAAAATTGTTTTGAATCATTTTTTAAGATTATCCAAAAAATATGCTGGTTTTAAGTGGGACCTAGAGATGAAAGGGCTTTTCACTAAGTCCAAGCTGCTTTACAGGCCACCTTACCACTTGGTGCCTATGATCTAGTAGATCTGATGGAGTTTAATGTATCTGGTAGATAAGAATGGTCTGTTGGAAAGTGCAATAAGAAAGTCACAACTGCTATTCTCCATTTTCAGAGCAACTCCTGGTATGCTAATGAGCTCTTGTAGAGACTGAACACCTAACCATGGGACACCAGATGACAGTGTAACCTGAGCTGTCCATTCTGAATTAGATGTTAAAATACTCAATTGACAAACCATTTTCATAGTGGAAGTGGTTTATTCAGGAAATCATCCTTCAGCTGTCTAAAAGGCATAATTAGATAATTGGAGGTCCTAGAATTCTATCTGTTGCAGCAATGCCTTTCTCTCAAACCATTTATATGGTCTCATGGGGTGGGAGTGGAATACCTAAAACCAACTGATGGAGGAGGACAAAATTCAGGCTTGCCTCACATGTCAGATGATTGGTTGGTATTATCTAGACACTGACTACTCAATTACATCTCCACTTAGGGGTGATCTTGAGTGATCTGATGAAGAAAAATCCTTGATCCCCAAGCACTATAATTGATTGCACATTTCATACAGAGAGTGAAACACATTAATAAAAAATCCGAAAGCAAAAATTCCTTTCTACTTGTAAATTTAAAGACTCTCATTAAATAACTATTAAGTCAAATAGAAAATACAAACCAAAATTGAAGAATATATAAAAATTAACAATACTGTAATACTACATATGAAATATGAAATATAATTTCTATGAAATATAATTAAAACAATTATAAAATAATACATAGCATTTAATGCTTAAGTGAATAAGACTTATAAATTTAAATAAATTCAATATGAAAAAAGCTAGAAAAAGAACAAGAAAATAAAGCAAAAGGAAGCAGGAAAGAAATATAAAGATAAAAGTGGAACTTAGGGAGTTCTGTTTTTAAGCCACCTTATAAATTAATATGCTGGTTTTTTTGCACAGAACATAAACAAAATATGCAAACTACTATCTGGCCTGATGAAGAAGAATAGGGGAAAACAAAGTTACACAAATGACAAGCAAAACAAAAATATACTAAAACTTAAGGAAATTTTTAAATATCCAATTTAAATTATTTTACACAACTCTAGCAGATACATTTAAAAGCATAGGTAAAATTGGTAATTTCCCAGAGAAATAAATTTATCATCATTGACACCAAGAGAGACAAAAAGTTTAAGAAAATGAGGAAGTTAATTTATTACTATGCACAAATAAAGTATCAAACCCAGATGGTTTTACAGGGAAGTTTTACTAAATATTTAAGTACTATTATAATAAAATGCTACATCAACTGTTCTGAAGCAGGGATTGCCACTGTGGCCTGTGGGACAAATCTGGCCTATTTCCTACTATTGTAAATAACTTGCTTTTGTTTTTTTTTGTTTGTTTTTTTTTTGAGATTGTACAGTCTGGAAAGTATAAAATGTTTACTATCTGTCCTTTTAAAGAAAAAGTTTACAAACCCCTGTCCTGAGTAGTTTAAGAAAGGAAAATATAAAAATTATTTTTATTTTATAAGTTCTAGCTAAGCTTGAAAAAAGTTGACAGAGGAAAACATGGATTTATTGAATTTGTTAATATCAATGGAAAAGTCTTAAATAAAATATCCTAGAAGACACAGTCTCCAAAAGCATATTTAAAAACAAAACACTGATAAATGGTCTTTTATTCAAGGATTACAAGGATAGATACTATGAGAAAATCCATCAATACAGTTTGTCATTAACAGATCTAAGGAAAAAAATTATCATCTCCATTGATGCTGGAAATGTCTTTGAATACAGTTTAACATTCACAGTATTTCCACTTTCGATAATGGAAGACTATCCTATTTCAGATCAGTCCTCCCACTGGGAGAACTACAAAATCTAACAAAATATTTTTGAAAATCTCTTGAGGGCACCAGAGAATGACCAAGGCAGTGAAAATTTGTAAGCTCTTGATTCCACAGAAAGAAAGCCAGAGCACTTGCCACAATTTTCCCCTTCTAGGGATTTTCGTATTTGAAAAGAATGCTAAGATAGTGAGTAACCAAGCAAAGTTATTGGCTGAGACACTAAGCAGAGTTTTCTGCAGTTTTACGGACAGAAGAGTAATATGGATGAGAAAAGGAGTTCAGCACATGCCAAAAATAAAAGTCTCTGATATCACTCCAAGCTTTCAGTGTGGCTCCAAAGGGATATACCCTACAAATAAGGTTGAACTGCAATAAACTAGTCATTTAAATAACTGAAACTTTTCTTAATATTATCTGAATCCTTTTTGGGATTAAGTTGATTTGCCTTAGTCTAACTGACTGATAAAATAAAGAAAAAAATTCTTTATGGAAGAAGAAAACACCACCCAGAGCCTATATTTATCACTACATTTCTCCCATACTTAGCCTCTATACTGAAAGTAAAAATAACATGGCATATAAAATTATCAGAATTCACCAGAAACCAAGAGAACAGAGAGTAAGTAGAGATAGACCAACAGGAGATTCAAATAGCAGTTACCAAATGTGGACTTTGAAATAAGTGTGATTGAAATGTTTAATAAATAAAAATGATGGAGGTTTCAGCAGAGATATGAAAAGTGTAACAGAAAACAAAATAACTGGTTATAAACAGATGAAGAGAGAATTAGTGACCTGGGAGATAGGTCAGAAGAAAATATCCAAATGAAAGCATGGTAAGGCAAAAGGATGAAGAGCATTTTGGGCATAATGAAATGTGGAATATATATGTAACTGGAGTCCTGGAGGAAGAAAAAAAGAGAATGTGACAGCAGCAATATTTATGAATGGATGATAATTTTTCGAACTGATGATGGATATATAAAAAAAATCTAAGATGCACTACAGACTCAAAGCAGGCTTAATAGTAAATTTCACCTAGGCATATCAAAGACAAAGAGAATAATCTTAAAAGCAGAGTATAGAAAAAAAAGTAAGACTAACAGCAGACATCTAACAGAAAAATGGGAAATGGGGACAAGTGAGTGATCTTGTCAAGGTACTGAGAGAAAAAAAGCCTACACAGAATTCTATGATCTACAAAAACACTCTTAAAAAACGTCATGAAATTATAACAACTTAACATAATTTGCAATAATAAACTTAGCAAATCTGCTCTCATGAAAAAGCTATAATTCTCTGTGGGAATGAAATTGATTATAAAAGAACAGAGATGTAGGAGAAATGAAGAACAATTACGGGTAAATATAGGAAATATTTTATAAAATTGATAATTCTGGGAGTATAATACATTGAAAAATAATACACATTTAAATTAAAAATAGGTCAAAAGTTGGAATAAAGTCTGTTGAATTACAGTTTCAAGGTCCTTATTGCTTCCAAAAAGTAACACAAGTACTAATTTACATTATAATTTGATAAGTCATAACAACATTTTATATTCATGTGGGTAATACTAAAAGAATAATAAATATATGTATAATGGATAAATTAATAGGGAACTGAAATAACAAAAAATAATTAACCCAAAGAAAACAAAAAAGGAAAAAGTAACATTAAGCAGATGGGGTAAATATAAAATAAGTAGACAGATTTGCTCTAAAGTATGACAGCTATTATATTAAACGTAAACAGATAGGCTAAAGATAGAAATTTTCAGACTGTGTTAAAATAATGATACGTTGTGACAAGAGACACATTTTTAAACTTAAGGTTATAGAAAAGTTAAATGTAAAAGGATAGGAAAAGATATGGCATGTGTACCCTAAGTAAAAACAAACAACAAAAAAACTGGTACAGCTATACTAATATCAGACAAAGTAGATGCCTTAGTTCAGGTTGCTATAATAAAAATACCATAGACTGGCTTAAACAACATTTATTTCTCATAGTTCTGAGACTGGAAAGGGCAAGATTAAGGCACCAGCAGATTCAGTGTCTAGTGAGGGTCCAGATTCTAGATGGCCATCTTCTTATTGTGTCTTCACACAGTAAAAAGGGAAAGAGAGCTTTCTAGAGTCTCTTTCATAAGGGCACTGCTCCTCTTCTTTAGGCTTCCACCTTTAAGATCAAATCACTTGCCAAAGTTCCACTTCTTAATACCACCACAAACATAGGAAGCAAAAGTAAGCAAATAAAGAAGTAATTAGTGAGGATAAAGAAAATCGAACATGATTGACCAACATAATTGTCATATATAGTACATCACACCCCACACCTGCATACCATGCATTATTTTCTAGTGTACATGGTGTGTTTACCAAAAGTGTACATTTGTTGAGCCATAAATTCTGTTTCAACAAATTTCTTGGGATTATAATAATATTCAATATATTCTCTAACCTCTGGAGAATTTAGCAAGATTGTCAATAAAGTATAAATTGGATATCTCCTAAATGCTTAGTAATTAAGCACTATACTTCTGCATAACATATGTCAAAGAAGAAATCAGTATCAAAGTTAGAATATATTTTAATTTAAATTACAATAGAACTGTGATATGTCAAAACTTGTGGAATGTAGCTAAAGCTGTGCTTAGAGGGAAATATATAGCTTTTGTTAGGATTTTTTTCTTAAAAGTGAAGAAAAGCTGTAAATCAATGATCTTAGTGTAAAAATAGAAAAATAGTGAATTAAACTCAAAGATACTAGAAGAAAGATAATAAAGATGTGATGGTTAAGTTTATGTGTTAACATGAGCTGAACTATGGGGTGCCCAGAGATTTGTTCAAATATCATCCTGGGTATTTCTGTGAGGATGTTCTGGATGAGATTAACATTTAAATAAGTAGACTGAGTAAAATAGATTGCTCTCCCAAATATGGGTGGGCCTCATCTAATCAGTTGCCTGAACAGGACAAAAAGGCTGACCTTCCTTCAAGTTAAGATAGGCTGACTGCTTTCAAACTGGGACATCAGCTTTTTCCTGTCTCTGGACTTGAACTGAAACATCAGCTCTTCCTGGATCTGGAACCCGAAGGCCTTCAGATTGGGATTACACCATTGATTCTTCTAGTTCTCATGCCTTCAGACTCAGACTAGATCTATATTATTGGTTTTCTGGGTTTCCAGCTTGCCAGCTAGTCCTGCAGATCAAGGGACTAGTCAGCCTTTGTAATCCCATGAGCCAATTCCTTATAATGAATTTCTTTCTATATAGATACATCCTATCGGTTCTATTTCTCCAGAGAATTCTAATACAAAATACGAGAGCAAAAATTAAAAGAAATAGAAAAGAAAAATATAGTACATTAGCAAAAACAAATCTTAATTCTGTAAAAATACTAATAAAACTGGGGTGCCTGGGTGACTCAGTCAGTTAAGTGTTCAACTCACGGTTTCAGCTCAGGTCATGATCTCAGAGTCATGAGATTGAACCCTGCATCAGGCTCCGTGCTCAGTGGGGAGTCTACTTCCCCTTTCCTTCTTCTGCCCCTCCCCCCATGTACTCTGTCTCTCTAAAATAATTTTTTAAAAAAATACAATAAAACTAAGGCATCTTTGTAAGTCTGATCAAGAATCAAAGAGAAAACAAAAAGGAATACATTGCATTCATCCCAGGAATACAGAATTGTTTTAACTTTTCAAAATCAGTGGATAAATTCAATGTGCTGAATGGGAAAAATATGTAGCCAAGAATACTTTATCCAGCAAGGCTGTCATTCAGAATAGGAGAGATAAAGAGTTTCCCAGACAAACAAAAACTAAAGGAGTTCATAAACACTAAACCAGCCCTGGGAGAAATATTAAGGGGGACTCTTTGGGGGAAAAAAGACCCAAAACAACAAAGACTAGAAAGGAACAGAGGAAACCACCAGAAACACCAACTTCACAGATAAAACAATGGCACTTAATTCATATTTTTCGGTAATCACTCTGAATGTAAATGGATTAAATGCTCTAAACAAAAGACATAGGGTATCAGAATGGATAAAAACACAAGATGTAACTATATGCTGCCTACAAGAGATTCATTTTAGACCTAAAAACACCTGCAGATGGAAAGTGAGGGGATAGAGAACCATCAATCATGCTAATGGATGTCAAAAGAAAGCTGGAGTAGCCATATTTACATCAGACAAACTAGATTTTAAAACAAAAACTGTATGTAACGAGACGAGGAAGGGCATTATAAGTGGTCTATCCATCAAGATCTAACAATTGTAAATATTTATGCCTCCAACTTGGAGCATCCAAATATATAAATCAATTAATAATAAGCATAAAGAAACTCATTGATAATAATACAATAATAAGGGAATTTAACACCCCACTTACATCAATGGACAGATCATCTAAGCAGATAATCAACAAGGAAACAGGGCTTTGAATGACACACTGGACCAGATGGACTTAACAGATATATTCAGAGCATTTCATCCTAAAGCAGCAGAATACACATTCTTTTAGAGTGCACATGGAACATTCTCCAGAATAGAGCACCTATTGGGTCACAAATTAGGCCTCAACAGGTACAAAAAGATTGAGATCATACCATGCATATTTTCAGACAATACTATGAAACTTGAAGTCAACCACAAGAAAATTTGGAAAGACCACAAATACATGAGGGTTAAAGAACATCCTACTACAGAATGAATGGGTTAACCAGGATATTTAAGATCAAATAAAAAAGTACATGGAAACAAATGAAAATAAAAACACAACAGTACAAAACCTTTGGGATGCAGCAAAGGCAGTCCAAATAAGGGAGTATATTGCAATACGAGCCTACCTCAAGAAGCAAGAAAAGTCTCAAATATATAATCTAACCTTACACCTAAAGGGGCTAAAAAAGGAACAGCAAAGAAAGCCTAAATCCAGCAGAAGAAGGGAAATAATAAAGATTAGAGCAGGGAGTTAAGATGGCGGAGGAGTAGGGGACCCCTTTTTCAGCCGGTCCCCTGAGTCGAGCTGGATAGGTACCAGACCAGCCTATATAACCACGGAATCAGCCTGAGACGCAGGATGATGCATCTGGATCTCTACAAATGAACATCTCCAGCGCTGAGTATTGAGGTACCAAGAGGGGAGCTGATTGAGGTACCAAGAGGGGAGCTGTAAACCGTGCACGGATATCGGAAGATAAACGGAAGGGGGAGTGAGCCGCCGCGTTTGGGCGCCGGGAAGCGGCAGCCACCTGCACGGGGGAGCGGGCGGACACACAGAGGGCACCCGCGAGAGAGCGGACTGAGACCGGGTGAGCCGTGAACGCGCTCGCCACCAGGCATCTCCCGGAACACCGGAATCCCGGTGTGCTCACGGGATCCAGACTGAGACCGGGAACTCCCAGAGTGCGCGCGGGGCGGCTGGCGGCTGGCGGGCCACCTGCACGGGGGAGCGGGCGGACTCGCGGTCGGCACCCGCGAAACAGCAGGCTGAGACCCTGAACCGGGTGAGCGCGCCACCAGGCTTCTCACGAAACTCTGGAATCGAGGTGTGCTCACCGGGCATAGACTGAGACCGGGAGACCCGGGAGCGCGCGGGGCGGCCGGTGGCTGGCGGCATTAGAAACACAAAGGACAGAGATGCGCTGGCCCTGGAAGTGAGGGCAGGGTCCCCGAGTTGGTGCGCACATCCCGGGAAGGCCGCAGGGTTGAGCAGCACCAACAGTAACAGAGTTAAAGTGGCCAGAACTTCAGTGGAGAACGGGCCGCAATCCCTCTGTTCTGCGACAATGCAGCCTCTGCTGCTCTGACCCTCAGAAGAGGCATAGCCGGCCGCCAGGGAAAGCCGCCAGAGAACAAAAGCCTGGAAATACCGGCTCAGAGAGTGCCCATCCCCATCCCCCCTCGCAGGGGACACGGAGACTCTAACCAAACAGGGTTGCCTGAGTATTGGCGCGGCAGGCCCCTCCCCCAGAACACAGAAGGCAGGCTGAAAAATCAAGAAGCCCACAACCCAGGCGCCTGGGTGGCGCAGTCATTGAGCGCCTGTCTTCCGCTTAGGGCGTGATCCCGGCGTTCCAGAAAGGAGTCCCTCATCGGGCTCCTCCGCTGGGAGCCTGCTTCTTCCTCTCTCACTCCCCTGCTTCTGTTTCGTTCTTGCTGACTGTCTGTGTCCCTCTCTCAGATAAGTAAATAAATAAAATCTTTAAAGAAGAAGCCCACATCTCTAAGATCCCTATAAAACAAGGGGCACGGCCTGGGACCCAGTCAATAATTTTGGGCTCTGGAAACCCCGCAACCTCTCTTCATCAGAATGACAAGAAGGAGAAGCCCCCCCCCAGCAAAGAAAAGACAGTGAGTCAGTGGCCTCTGCCATAGAAGTAACGGATATGGATGTAACCAAATTATCAGAAATGGAATTCAGAGTAACAATGGTCAAGATAATGAGTAGACTTGAAAAAAGTATTCAGGAAAATATTACTGAGAATATACAATCCCTAAGGGCGGAAATGAGAGCGAATTTGACAGAAATTAAAAATTCTATGAGCCAAAAGCAGGCAAAACTAGAGGCTCTGACGGCCAGGGTCACGGAAGCGGAGGAAAGGGTTAGTGAATTGGAGGATGGGTTAATAGAGGAAAAAATAAAAATAGAAGATGCTCTTAAAAAAATCCACACCCACGAATGTAGGTTACGGGAGATTACTGACTCAACGAAACGATCCAATGTTAGAATCATCGGCATCCCCGAGGGGGTGGAGAAAAACAGAGGTCTAGAAGAGATATTTGAACAAATTGTAGCTGAAAACTTCCCTAATCTAGCAAGGGAAACAAACATTCGTGTCCAAGAGGCAGAGAGGACCCCTCCCAAGCTCAACCATGACAGACCTACACCACGTCACGTCATAGTACAATTCGCAAATATGAGATCCAAGGAAACAGTATTGAAAGCGGCCAGGGCAAAGAAATTTCTCACGTACCAAGGCAAAGGCATCAGAATTACATCAGACCTGTCTACACAGACCTGGAATGAGAGAAAGGGTTGGGGGAGCATTTTTAAAGCTCTTTCAGAGAAAAACATGCAGCCAAGGATCCTTTATCCAGCAAGGCTGTCATTCAGAATTGATGGAGAAATAAAGACATTTCAGAATCGACAGTCACTAGCCAATTTCGTAACCACGAAACCAGCCCTACAGGAGATATTACGGGGGGTTCTATAAAAGTAAAAAGGCCCCAAGAGTGATACAAAACAGAAAGTCACAGCCAATACAAACAAAGACTTTACTGACAACATGGCAGAATTAAAAGCATATCTCTCAGTACTCAGCCTTAACATTAATGGTTTAAATTCTGGTTTCAAACGCCACAGGGTTGCAGATTGGATAAAAAGAAATGACCCATCCATTTGCTGTCTACAAGAGACTCATTTCGAACCCAAAGATGCGTTCAGACTGAGAGTAAGGGGATGGAGTACCATCTTTCACGCAAATGGACCTCAAAAGAAAGCTGGGGTAGCAATTCTCATATCAGATAAATTGGATTTTAAACTACAGACTATAGTTAGAGATGCAGAAGGGCACTATATTATTCTTAAAGGAAGTATTCAACAAGTGGATATGACAATTATAAATATATATGCCCCCAACAGGGGAGCAGCAAGATACACAAGCCAACTCTTAACCAGAATAAAGAGACATATAGATAAAAATACATTAATAGTAGGGGACCTCAACACTCCACTCTCAGAAATAGACAGAACACCCTGGCAAAAACTAAGCAAAGAATCAAAGGCTTTGAATGCCATACTCGACGAGTTGGACATCTTAGATATATATAGAACACTACACCCCAGAACCAAAGAATACTCATTCTATTCTAATGCCCATGGAACATTTTCAAGAATAGACCATGTTCTGGGACACAAAACAGGTCTCAGCCGATACCAAAAGATTGAAATTATCCCCTGCATATTCTCAGACCACAACGCTCTGAAATTGGAACTCAACCACAAGGAAAAATTTGGAAGAAACTCAAACACTTGGAGACTAAGAACCATCCTGCTCAGGAATGACTCGATAAACCAGGAAATCAAAATCAAATTAAACAATTTATGGAGACCAATGAGAATGAAAATACAACAGTCCAAAACCTATGGGATACTGCAAAGGCAGTCCTAAGGGGGAAATACATAGCCATCCAAGCCTCACTCAAAAGAATAGAAAAATCTAAAATGCAGTTTTTATATTCTCACCTCAAGAAGCTGGAACAGCAACAGAGGGACAGGCCTAATCCACGCACAAGGAAGCAGTTGACCAAAATTAAAGCTGAAATCAATCAAGCAGAAACCAGAAGTACAGTAGAGCAGATCAAAGGATTAGAAGCTGGTTCTTGGAGAGAATCAATAAAATTGACAGACCACTGGCAAGACTTATCCAAAAGAAAAGAGAAAGGACCCAGATTATTAAAATTATGAATGAAAAAGGAGAGGTCACGACGAACACCATTGAAATTGGAAGGATTATTAGAAATTTTTATCAACAGCTATATGCCAATAAACTAAACAATCTGGAAGAGATGGAATCTTTCCTGGAAACCTATAAACTACCAAGATTGAAAAAGGAAGAAATTGATTTCTTAAACAGGCCAATTAATTATGAAGAAATTGAGTCAGTGATAAACAACCTTCCAAATAACAAAACTCCAGGCCCGGACGGTTTTCCTGGGGAATTCTATCAAACATTCAAAGAAGAAATAATACCTATTCTCCTAAAGCTATTTCAAAAAATAGAAACAGAAGGAAAGCTACCAAACTCATTCTATGAGGCCAATATTACCTTGATCCCCAAACCAGGCAAAGACCCCCTCAAAAAGGAGAATTACAGACCGATTTCCCTAATGAATATGGATGCCAAAATCCTCAACAAGATACTTGCTAATAGAATCCAACAGTACATTAAAAGGATTATCCACCACGATCAAGTGGGATTCATACCTGGGATGCAAGCGTGGTTCAATATTCGCAAATCAATCAGCGTGATACATCATATCAACAAGAAAAGACTCAAGAACCATATGATCCCCTCAATCGATGCTGAAAAAGCATTTGACAAAATACAGCATCCTTTCCTGATTAAAACCCTTCAGAGTGTAGGAATAGAAGGTACATTTCTCAATCTCATAAAAGCCATCTATGAAAAGCCTACTGCAAATATTATTCTCAATGGGGAAAAGCTGGAAGCCTTTCCCCTAAGATCAGGAACACGACAAGGATGCCCACTCTCGCCACTATTATTCAACATAGTACTAGAAGTCCTTGCAACAGCAATCAGACAACAAAAAGGGATCAAAGGTATTCAAATCGGCAAAGAAGAAGTCAAAATGTCTCTCTTCGCAGACGACATGATACTGTATATGGAAAACCCAAAAGAAGCCACTCCCAAACTATTAGAAGTTATAGAGCAATTCAGTAACGTGGCGGGATACAAAATCAATGCTCAGAAATCAGTTGCATTTCTGTACACGAATAACGAGAACGAAGAAAGAGAAATCAGGGAATCCATCCCATTTACAATAGCACCAAAAACCATACGTTACCTTGGAATTAACTTAACCAGAGACGTAAAGGACCTTTATTCTAGAAACTATAAATCACTCTTAAAAGACATTGAGGAAGACATAAAAAGATGGAAAGATATTCCATGCTCATGGATCGGAAGAATTAACATAGTTAAAATGTCCATGCTACCCAGAGCAATCTACACTTTCAATGCTATCCCGATCAAAATACCGAGAACGTTTTTCAAAGAACTGGAACAAATAGTCCTTAAATTTGTATGGAACCAGAAAAGACCCCGAATCTCCAAGGAACTGTTGAAAAGGAAAAACAAAGCTGGGGGCATCACAATGCCGGATTTCGAGCTGTACTACAAAGCTGTGATCACAAAGACAGCATGGTACTGGCACAAAAACAGACACATAGACCAATGGAACAGAATAGAGAGCCCAGAAATGGACCCTCAGCTCTTTGGGCAACTAATATTTGATAAAGCAGGAAAAAACATCCGGTGGGAAAAAGACAGTCTCTTCAATAAATGGTGCTGGGAAAATTGGACAGCTACATGCAAGAGAATGAAACTTGACCACTATCTCACACCATACACAAAAATAAACTCCAAATGGATGAAAGACCTCGATGTGAGACAGGAATCCATCAAAATTCTAGAGGAGAACATAGGCAGCAACCTCTACGACATCAGCCAAAGCAACCTTTTTCATGACACATCCCCAAAGGCAAGAGAAACAAAAGATAAAATGAATTTATGGGACTTCATCAAGATTAAAAGTTTCTGCACATCCAAGGAAACAGTCAGAAAAACTAAGAGGCAGCCCACGGAATGGGAGAATATATTTGCAAATGACACTACAGATAAAGGACTGGTATCCAAGATCTACAAAGAACTTCTCAAACTCAATACACGAGAAACAAATAAACAAATCAAAAAATGGGCAGAAGATATGAACAGACACTTTTCCAATGAAGACATACAAATGGCTAACAGACACATGAAAAAATGTTCAAAATCATTAGCCATCAAGGAAATTCAAATCAAAACCACACTGAGATACCACCTTAAGCCAGTTAGAATGGCAAAAATAGACAAGGCAAGAAACAACAATTGTTGGAGAGGATGTGGAGAAAGGGGATCCCTCCTACATTGTTGGTGGGAATGCAAGTTGGTACAGCCACTCTGGAAAACCGTGTGGAGGTCCCTTAAAAAGTTAAAAATTGAGCTACCCTATGATCCAGCCATTGCACTACTGGGTATTTACCCCAAAGATACAGACGTAGTGAAGAGAAGGGCCATATGCACCCCAATGTTCATAGCAGCAATGTCCACAATAGCTAAATCGTGGAAGGAGCCGAGATGCCCTGCAACAGATGACTGGATTAAGAAGTTGTGGTCCATATATACAATGGAATATTACTCAGCAATCAGAAAGAATGAGTTCTCAACATTTGCTACAACATGGACGGCACTGGAGGAGATAATGCTTAGTGAAATAAGTCAAGCAGAGAAAGACAACTATCATATGATTTCTCTCATCTATGGAACATAAGAACTAGAATGATCAGTAGGGGAAGAAAGGGATAAAGAAAGGGGGGGTAATCAGAAGGGGGAATGAAACATGAGAGACTATGGACTATGAGAAACAAACTGAGGGCTACAGAGGGGAGGGGGGTGGGGGAATGGGATAGACCGGTGATGGGTAGTAAGGAGGGCACATATTGCATGGTGCACTGGGTGTTATACACAACTAATGAATCATCGAGCCTTACATCGAAAACTGGGGATGTACTATATGGTGACTAACATAATATAATAAAAAATCATTATTAATAAAAATAATCCAAAATAAATAAATAAATAAATAAAGATTAGAGCAGAAATAAATGATGTAGAAACAAAAAAATCAGTAGAACATGTTAACAAAACTAAGAGCTTGTTCTTCAAATGAATCAATAAAATAGATAACTCCCTAGCCAGTCTTATTGAAAAGAAAAGAGAAAGGACCCAGATAAATAAAATCACTAATGAAAGAGGAGAAATCACAAACACCATCACAGAAATACAATTACAAGAGAATATTATGAAAAATTATATGCCAAAAAATTGGGCAATCTGGAAGAAATGGATAAATTCCTAGAAACATAGAAACTACCAAAACTGAAACAGGAAGAGGTAGAAAATTTGAACAGACCAATAACAAGCAAAGAAATTGTGAATCAGTAATAAATCTCCCAGCAAACAGAAGAGAGAGAGAGTTAAAGAAACCATAAGAAACTCTTAACAATAGAGAATAAACCGAGGGTTGATGGAGGGAGGTGATATGGGGGATAGGTTAGATGGATGATGGCTATTAAAGAGGGCACTTGTTATCATGAGCAGTGGATATTGTATGTAAGTAATGAATAACTGAATTCTACTCCCCAAACCAATATTGATTGCACTGTATGCAATTTAAATTTAAATTTTATTTGAATTTAAATAAAAATTTTTAAAAATCAATGGGCTTTTCATATTAACAAATGGAGAAAAAAGTGTATAAAAGAAAAGTATTTGATAAAAATCAACTTCCCTTTGTGATAAAAATTTCCTGTTACACTAGAAGAAAGGAACATTGTTAATCTGAACTTTATTTACCCAAAACTATGAAAATATCCTCCTTAATGATGAATTAATACACTTTATTTCTGCATTCTGAAATGAGACAAAGATGCCTATCATACTCCTCTTCTATTTAACATTGTACAGCCATTAGTTAGTAAAAAAAAAAAAAAAGATGAAAAAGGAATTGGAGCTTTGATATGCAGCTTATGGAAATCAAAATTGGTACAACCACGTTGGAAAACTGCTTGGCAGTATGTATTAAAGTTAAACATACTCTTACCCCATGAATCAGTATATACCTGACAGAGATTCATATACATATTCTCTAAAAGACATATACAAATTTGTTTATAGTAATGTTATTATATCACTTGTAAAATGAATAAATAGATTGTGGTGTTATCATACCCAAACAACGAAATACTATTACAATAATAAAAGTGAATGAATTACTGCTATAAATATCATGTTTAGAAATAGGAGCAGGACAGAAAAGGATATGTAATGTATAATTCCACTCATATAAAATTCAAAAACAGATACAATAACCTATAGTTAGAAGTCTGTAGTTACTTTTCAAAAAGAGGATAAAAAGGAGATGGAATGTTGATTGGTTAAGGGTATGAAATAGGCTCCTGAGTGTCTTTTTTTTTTTTAAGATT